>NC_090650.1:208456860-208576860 GCF_040937935.1 Hyperolius riggenbachi | reverse complement strand
CGTGAGAGCGATCGGAGCGTATGGGGCTGGAGGGAAGCCCTAGGTATGTATAAAACGTTTTGTATTATCCAGCTCGGAGTCCCTTTGAAGCCATTTTTTTTTTCACTTTAAAGAACAAGTGACACCCTTGCTAACCTAGAAATAATAAAACACACAGATAGATAGATAGATAGATGTAGATATAGATATGTAGATATAGATATCGATCGATCGATCTATATAGATATATAGAGAGATAAATACTAGTTTTACTTGCATAACAGATGTATTGCACTGTCCACGTTATGATTCCTGTGAATTTTATAAAGGAAAAGCTGAGAATTATATTCTAGACAGTTTCCATCTTGGTTAACTTCGACCTCATTTCCTCCCTGCATCTTTAAGGCTTCGCTGCAGGGCCGTTCAATTCATCACACAAGTGATCTCTCTCGTAGACACCCCCCCCCACACACACACACACCCCCACACACACCCCCACACACACCCCCCCCCCCCCCCCCCCCCCCCCCACACACACACACACACACACACACACACACACACACACACACACACACACACACACACACACACACACACACACACACACTTTCTGCCCACCAACAGTGATTTCTGTTTTATTTTTTTAATAAATGTATCCATTTATTTATTTTAATACAGCCCCTCCCTCCATCCCCCTGCCAGCCAATGATGGTGATCGGCTGTCATGGGCATCAGCCTATGAGAGGCAATCTCTCTCCTGTCTCCCAGGGGTAAAGCCGTGTCATACAGATGTCCCCAGTACAGCGCTGCTGTAGTTCGCAGCACCTGTACACAGTAAATAGACGGTGGTTTTGCCGTCTAACAGTCTCCTAGCAGCGATCGCCGCTGGGAGGCTGATGCCGAAGCAGAGCGCCATCATTCAAGCGGAGATGCGTGCGGATCGGCGCGCGCAATCTCCTGCAATACCCCATCCCAGGACTTCACGTCTTGGGGCTGCCGCCGCGTTCATGCCGATCTGCATGGAGTGGTCAACAAACAGTTAAGTAACTGAAGGCAGGGATAATGGAACAGCATAATTTTCGCCATAGTGCCCCTTTAAAGTTACAAAACGATTGCCCCCTCTATTTTGAAGGGGTTCTGTGGGGGTGTGCTGAGGGTAAAAACAGACACTTACCTGGGGCTTCTATCCGCCCCCTGTAGCAGTCATGTCCCACGCCGTCCTCCGATCTGTCTTTCCCCGCCGCCGGCACCGGGCAATTGTTCATCTAACATAGACTAATAATGCGTGCTCCCGTTCGCGTCATCTGAAGCTTACTGCGCAGGGGCAGCACAAACATTTCTTGTACTGCGCAGTACGCATCCGCTGACGCGAGCGGAAGCTAGCAGACGCGCAGCCCCGGCAGCACAGCCGCAGTTAGAAAGCATGCCGCGCTAGACCGGAGCCGGTGGCGGAGAACGGCGGATTGAAGGTGGACGGCATGGGGCATGACTGCTACAGGGAGCTGATAGAAGCCCCAGGTAAGTGTCTGTTTTTACCCTCAGCAGCCATATTTTTCCTTTTAAACAATACCAGTTGCCTGGCAGTCTTTTGGCCATAGACCCTGAACAGGCATGCAGCAGATCAGGTACTCTGAGTCAGCTGACTTAAGTTTTACTGGTTTAACCAGAAAAACCTGAGTGAGCACTGTGGCTCACCCCACCTATTCTTTAACGGTCTGGTGGTTCTCCCAATTAACTAGGTTCTGCAGTCGCAGCACAGGAAGTACACAGCAAATTTGGTTTTGCAGGTTCTAAACCCCTTAAAGGGAACCAGAGAGGAACGGGGGGTGAAAAAAGAAACAGATTTTATACATACCGGGGGCTTCTTCCAGCCCCATAAGCCTGAATCGCTCCCACGCCGCCATCCTCCGCTTCCTGGATCCGCCGGTACCGGACCCGTCACTTCCGGCGGACGCGGCCAATTGTCCGCATCACAGGGGCTCCCTCCATACATGTACGCATGCGGCTGCGCAGTTAACAGCCACATGCGTATCTGTATGGGGAGAGCACCCTGTGATGCGGAGAATTGGCCGCGTCCGCCGGCCGACTTGCCGACTCGCGGCAATGACGGGACCCGGTGGCGGCTGATGCAGGCAGCGGAGGAGTGCGACGTGGGAGCGATCCGTGCGTATGGGGCTGGAGGAAGCCCCAGGTATGTATATTGCATCCTCTCTGGTTCCCTTTAATAGTGAGCACCCTTCCATTACTAAAGGATACAAAACTATCCATTCTTTGTGTTAGCCCCTCCTTGCTGGCTCTACATGGGTAAAACCCATCTTCCTGCCATGGATTCCTGTGTTGTGCAGGGGAGGCCACATAACTTGGGCCAAATAATGTGTTTGTTAGTGGCCCTACGATAAATAAATTTAGAGGTCTTTGGTTAATTTGAACCCAGTATAGTATCTGTCCCCAGTATATCCCAGTGTCTTTTAAAAATGTGCTCCAGTTTCTTATGCTGCCTGCTTAAACCTGTGAGGAATCTGAAATCCATTCCCTCACCTCGACTGGCCCTCGTACACTAGTGAAAGTATTTTCACTAGGGGTTTGTCTCACTAATTTTCTTTGTTCCTGTAAAAACTCTATATAATAACCTTTTTCTTTTACAAATATCTTTATTAAAGATTGCAAAATCAAATACATATATGCATTAAAGCATTATAAGAAAAAAACAATTTCAAAGAAGTTTACATTAGGTTGTACTTATAGCAATGTTTACAGAAACATTAGATCAGTAGGTAGTTCTATGTTATTGTTATCTATCTAATGCTATTAGACAAGATAGTCTTAAAACAGGAAACACAATCTAGACTAGTAACCATTATAGTACTTGCACCTTCAAAAATGAGAAGAAAAGGGAGAAAAAAAACAAAAAAAAGGGAAAGGTCCAGATCAAGCAACAGCAAAAACAAACACACTATAACACATCATGTAATACTTATATAGCTCCATCAAGGTACATTTTAGATCTACTCCAATCATCCCATTCTCCACAATATTTGTGTAGAGTATTTGACATAGAGTGGTGTATAAGATCCATAGTTCTTAGATCTTCTATTCTAGACAGAACATGGTTAAATAATATAGTAGGTTGTTTCCAGCTTCTAGCAACCGCCCAAAGGATTGATCCTATAAATGCATAATATACCCGCTTCCATTTCCGTGGGACTGTATGATTAGGGGCGAACAGTAAAGCTTGTGATGCCGTTAATGTAAGATTATTATTGGTAATTCTGTTAAAACCCTCAAAAAAATGTACCTCATATTTTAATCGCCTCCGAACAATCCCAGAATATATGAAGGATCGAACCATCGTCCTGGCATCCCCTAAAGCAACATGGTGATACTGAGGGGAATATTTTGTGCAACCTAGTTGGAGTTTTGTACCATCTAGTAGCAAGTTTTAGTGCAGTGCCTTTAACAGCTGGCGTTTTGGTTGCCTTATGAAGGTTATTAATAAGGCTAAGGTTATTAATAAGGCTAATCCAGTCATTAATAGTAAGGTTCTGTTGGAGGTCTTGTTCCCAATCTAACATGTATTTCATTTTTTTGATCAGAGAGGGTACTACTAAGATATGAGTATATTCATGAGATCATCCCAGAATCTACATGGGGTGCCAGAAAGAGATTCTCATAATAGGAACTGTTAGTTAAACCTGAGGGGCTTGAATTAGAGGTAAAGAAATGTCATAGCTGACAGTATTGGAAATGGCCTCAATTCACTAAGCATAACTCCTGTCTTTAATAACTCTTCTGAGCTGTTTTACAGTTATCACCATGGTGATATAATTGTGATAACTGTAAAACAGCTCAGAAGAGTTATTAAAGACAGGAGTTAAGTTTAGTGAATTGAGGCCACTGGGTTCTAGGTAAGTCCCTAGCAAATTGTAGCATTTCAAAGGATATAAATTTACCACCCAACCATAAGCGATTAGAGGTTGTATGGCCATGTTGGATCCACCATGAAAACTAAGAAGAATCCCGGAAAACAGGTTGAAAGCCAGGGTGACCAATAAATGAGAACTTAGGGGGTTTGTTAGAACATATATTGAACTTATCTTTGTGGCGATGCCAGAGGGTTAGGTTATCTCCCACTATTAGATTGTTTTTAGAAATTGTCTTCAAGTGAGTATCTCCAAGATAAATACCCGCGGATATATTAATAGGCAAAATGGAAATTCGCTCAAAAACTATCCATGGGATCAAATCATCATCTCAATGCCAGGACAGCATCTGAGAGAGTCTCACTGCCAAAAAGTAATTCCACAAGTTTGGAGCACCGAACCCCCCATCCACAGTTCTGTATAAATATATATTTTTGAATCGAGCTGGCTTATTCCAAATAAATGCGTTAACTACCCTTTGAAACTTCATAAGCCTTCTTCCAGGATTAACTGGCAAAGCCCTCATCAAATAGAGCAGACGGGGTAATATTACCGTTTTTTTTTTATTGCTGTAATTTTCCCTAACCAGGAAATCTTATAGGTGCTGCAATCCTTAAGTAGATTTTGCAAATTTTTAAAAAAGAGGAATATAATTTGCATCAACTAAACCCTCATAATCTGATGGTAATTTAATCCTGAGGTGGGACATCAGAGAGACCCACTTGAAGTCAAAGTTTGCTTGATAGAGTTTAATTACCTGTGGGGGTAAGTTAACTGTCGTAGCCTGTGACTTATGTGTATTTATTTTGAGCCCTGAGATTGCTCCAAAGTGCTCTAACAATGGCAATAGAACTGGTAAAAAGGTGATTGGATGAAAAAGAAACCGCAAAGCATCTTCTGCATAGAAACTGATTTTAAACTCGGTATCATTTTTTGTATAACCTTTTATGTCTGTGTTAGTCTGGATGACCAAAGATAACGGTTCTATGGCCATAGATAATAATAGGGGAGATAATGGGCATCCTTGCCTGGTACCTCTCTCCACTTTTAAAAGTTGAGATTGTAACCCTGGTAGTCTAAGTTTTGCTTGAGGGGAGTTATATAAAGATAATATTGACTAATGTGGACATAATTCAAACATATTTAAATATGTGTAGCTTTTTTATTTATTTTTTAAATGGCGTTTTCTGTGCCCTAGATTAGGGTCTCCTAGTTCTTGCCAGCTATTTGAGCATGTATATAGGCACAATTAGGCACCATTATGCCACTTGATTCCAGCGGATCTGGAGGTGTATTTAGCTTCTAAGGGTAACAATGGTTAATTTGCATATATTCAGCATTGATGCACTGGGAGACATCTCAAGCTTACTCCAACATGAATTTTCGCAAATTCTTTTTGTTTTAAGAAAGCAAACTTTTGTTTTTGATTTCAGGTCAGGCAACATTAAGCCAGCATAATTCACCTTCAACTACAAGAGTACAGTAAAATGATGTGGTGTATTGTTCTTTACTTGTATAAATAAGATGACTTCAAAATGTACTCTTAGTAGACTGTTATATATTTACCTTTTTTTAAAATGCATATTAATGAATGCATATTTTGTTTCATCAGAAAAAATTAAACTTCTGCTGGAAGATATTTGGGGTTGCATAGAATCTTCAACTGAACACAGTGATGGTGGTCTCATGCTGGGTAAGAGTTTTTTTATTCATTTTTTTTCCTCCAGGGTTACCATGATTGGAAAAGGGTAGAGATAATCACTGATATAACTAATTTTTACATAAGCAGTGTCATACTTGGGACTCATTTCTCACTGAAGTATGGAGACAAGGATAACCTAGGCCATAAGCATAAACTAAACTGAATTCATTAAACGGTTACACAGCCTCATAAAGTATACCAAGTTTATTTAAATGTATCAAATATTAAAAGACACCGATCCTCAATCATAGATATATGTCACAAATCAGCAATTCCCATAAGAACCCCCATAAAAACAATAGTAACTGCGGATTGCATATATGACGCTGGCTGCGTCTCAAGATCAAATATCTTCATAGTACCATGGAAAACAAAACTGTATCTGGCCAGAAATAACAATTTCCCTTCCGTTTGAACAGACGTCCGCGCACTCATACACACACACACACTTGTGCCTAATTGTCTCAATATGGGGGGCCCCCTTCTTCTTACTTGAACTTCGTTTTTCCCAAGGGATTCAGTTCACCGTTATGTCTAAGGAACTGGAATGATCGACCACTTGATCAAAACAGGGAGGATTAGATCTCACCCATATTAGTAGGGATTTGCAATCAGAGATATCTCCGCTGGTCCGCACATCAGGGTCCTGCTTTGGAGCATGATGCTGTTACCTCCACCGTGCAAAGGACTTCCCTTACGGAGAACGCCAGCCCGGAGTTCCGTATGCCACATGTGTGGATGAGTGCGGTGACGCGCGCAGCCGCGTCAGCTCCGCCCACCGACGCGTTTCACGCCCCAATTGGACGTTTCATCAGGGTGATGAAACGTCCAATTGGGACGTGAAACGCGCCGGAACTCCGGGCTGGCGTTCTCCGTAAGGGAAGTCCTTGGCACGGTGGAGGTAACAGCATCATGCTCCAAAGCAAGTTACCAGGACCCTGATGTGCGGACCAGCGGAGATATCTCTGATTGCAAATCCCTACTAATATGGGTGAGATCTAATCCTCCCTGTTTTAATCAAGTGGTCGATCATTCCAGTTCCTTAGCCATAACGGTGAACTGAATCCCTTGGGAAAAACGAAGTTCAAGTAAGAAGAAGGGGGCCCCCCATATTGAGACAATTAGGCACAAGTGTGTGTGTGTGTGTATGAGTGCGCGGACGTCTGTTCAAACGGAAGGGAAATTGTTATTTCTGGCCAGATACAGTTTTGTTTTCCATGGTACTATGAAGATATTTGATCTTGAGACGCAGCCAGCGTCATATATGCAATCCGCAGTTACTATTGTTTTTATGGGGGTTCTTATGGGAATTGCTGATTTGTGACATATATCTATGATTGAGGATCGGTGTCTTTTAATATTTTGATACATTTAAATAAACTTGGTATACTTTATGAGGCTGTGTAACCGTTTAATGAATTCAGTTTAGTTTATAATCACTGATCTGCTATTAATTCTGGCTTCCAAGCTGCTGACGTATCTTTTTAAGGCTAGTGCACACCACAAATCGCTAGCATAATTGCAAGCTCTAAGCGTTTTTTAAAGTGAGTTTTCTAAGCGATCTTAGGCATGTGCCTAGCGATTTTCTATTTATGCCTAGAAAATTTTGGAGCGTTTTTGTGTAGCTAGTAAATTTTTTTTTATTAAACTTTGACCTGATAGCGAACTGCTTTTGATTAAAACGCTAAGACAGTCGCTCTGTTCCAGCGTTTTTGGAGCGATTTTCCACTTTTCCTATACTTAACATTGAGGCTGCAGGACCCGTGTTTGGGAAAAAATCACATTGCTCTGGTGTGATCCATCCCACACAAAGACATTAACCAAGCGTTTTTCAGAGCACTAGCTTTTTTTTAAAAGTGCTCAGAAGCGCTCTTGGTGTGCACCAGTCCTTAGTTTGCATGCAGTTGGTCCAATCACCAGGGAGTGCATATGATTGGCCCATTCCTAAGCTTAATTGGCCCATTACAGTTGCATTCAGGCTGGTTTTAGAAGTATCCCATTAACCCCCCCCCCCCCCCCCCCCTAGAAATTGGACATCCTTACAATTTGTATTTTAAAGTGATTCCAAGCCGAAGCTCGGGATCAAAATCAGGTACTTAAGGGAGTGAAGCCTCAGGGCCCCGCAGCTTCTCTTCTCTCTGCTATTGCGCGGCCATGCTACTGAAAGAGGAGCTGCGTGGCCCCGATGTGATTAGTGAACATGCCTTGTCGCTAGTCTATCGCGGTGGGGGGGGGGGGGGGGAGGGGGGGGTGTGCTCAGCAATGGGTGACAAACCGAGTGAGTGGAAGCATCAATAGAATCCTGAGTCTTTTCTCTTTTTAGCTAAGTATCTAATTTTGTACCCAAGCTTCAGGGTGCTCTTTAAAATTAATGGGGGCGCAAAAAAAAAAATTACATATTTGCCTTTTTGCGCTTCCTATTCATTTTAATGAAAATTACATTGTGGTAAATCTTGGTAACTTTACAGCTAGTCATGTAACTAAGAAATTTCTGTTATACTGAACAAGCTGTTTGTATTTTATCTGTGAATTTTACTTTTTGAAACTATGTTAAAGAAATATATTGCAGTCAGTAGAGGATCAAATATGAACCAGAGGCGAACCTCCTAAGAAGAGGAAAGCCTTTGGTTCCTGCTGAGGCTTCCCACGCTGCCCTCTCGTCCACCGCGGCTGCCCGGGACCCTCCTAAAGATCGTTACCACGCTCCTCTTCATGCACACGCGCAGCCCTGCCAAACCTGCGCAGTAGCATGATTGGTTCTGGCTTACTGAGCAGGCGTAGATGTACTCGTGCAGGTGCAGTATGGCCTTGTTTGTGCATGAAGAAAAGTGTGGTTGTGATCCAGATTTCTGTAGTGTATCCACTAGCAGCAACATTGGTTCAGAGGATGGCGTGGGACGCCTAGGAAGGATCCAGAGGCTTCCCTCTTCTTGAATAAGTACTAGTTTGCCTCTGGTACACATTAAGTTCAAAGTTGGAGACATCCGGTGATACGTAATGCCTAAACTTTTTCTTTCAAGCAAAGTTAATAAGCTTGCTTTTAATATGGAGTTTCATTACAAGCTCTGTGACAGCCTGTAAACTAGAGAGCAAACTAGGAGCAAATCAAGTGGCTTCTAGTCTACTGATCACTGAACCTCTGTCAGAGGGATGAATATACACAGAATACTGCATGTGAGTGAAGCCAGTTTTCATTTACAGCATGCAAGTGCTTTAAAAAAAAAGAGAATGTTTACAGATTGAACTGTTATGTCCTAAGATCAATAATACCCATTCTGAACAAACAGTCAAAGAATAAAATAAAATCATATATTTTGTACTATAGTATTACAGAAAAAATGGTAAAGTGTACTATCCTGTTCCAGTGTATAGGCTGAGAAATTTTCTTGGATATTTGTTGTGGAGTCCTGGAAATCCAGTTCCCTATCAATTTTCAGATCTTGGGTTCTAATTAGAACCATGTTCGTGTAATCAGTAACTGTGTTTAACTTTTTAACAGTTTAGCCTGATGATAGTATAACACAATAACATGATGTACATTCATATGGACTCCCTTTTCTGTTTTAGCAAACATGTCATTACCCCTGCAGAGTAACTTCAGTTCTGGTGAGAAAAACCTTGACATTTTATATGTACGTTATATGTAATTCATATATGTATATTTATATGTAGTTCAACTCACTTCAGCTAGCAGTCTACCTAGTTGCTGCTATTATGCAGATGTTAATTGTTTAAGTGCCTGGCTGAAGGTACGGTAAGTACTGAATCTAAAATGTTGAGGCAGGTAAGATATGGCATTGTTGGTGGATGAAGAACCGGGTTGGTCAAAGAGATGTCATCCTGAGTTGAAGCAGATTTATGCAGCTTGTAAATGAATGAATCAAATAAAGCCACTGCATACATGCAGTTCGGTTGGTTTCTCCATCTGTGCGGGAGAGACTTGCTTAACTAAATATCCTTCTCCAGTCTGACCTCACACCAACTAAAGTGGCTAACTTTACTGCAGTGCATCCACAGATTGCCCGAAATGTCGATCAACTAACCCACCATTTTACCACCTGATCTGGGAATGCCCACACAAGCAGGTTTTACATGATAAAATGGGTTGCCCTACATTAGGCCATGCATTTTGCTTACTAGGTCTTATTACAGACAGAAGAGCTTCATAAGTTCAGTATGTTATGTCTCCGGTTCTATTTCAGGCCAGACGGGAGGTGGCTCTTAAGTTGTTGTCTGCAGAGGTCACTACCTTTCAGGAATGGGTGTCACGGATTGATCGTCGCCTTTCTTATATTAAAAGAAAACAAAAACTAGTTTTCCTGCATAGAAAAGCTCCCACTAAATTCCACTTTGTGTGGGATTGCTGGATTGAAAGATAGTCCCCTCCTAATATGACTCAAACACTACATGTTTACTATTCTTTTTTTTCCACATACTATCGGTAGATCTGTCAGATTTGACATGCCTGTATACCTATATGTGTCTGGTATAGCTCTGCTTCTAAACCTTCTGTGCTATTCATGTTTATTGCAATATTTTTTTGATGTTGCAGTCTTTCTGAATGTATTGCTTAACCTTGATTAATGTGCCTCTGGTCTGCCTGGCACTAGCAGAGTTGTAATATTTTTTTCTATGCTGTTTCTGTAAACCTTGGTTTGGTTAAAAAAAAAACTGCAGGATTTGCTTGTTCCATTTTTGAGTAGCATATATTTGTGTAACAATTACCATCAAGTCTGCATCAACTCAGAATTATTTGCATTTCATTGACCATCCGTAACAAGGAATGATATTTTGGACCCCATTCTGTGTTTAGGGATGGTTCTTCCAGCTTGACATAGACGGCCATTTTAATGTAGTGCGCTAGTCAAGTTTTGCAGTCACCGTGCTGCACTAGTGCACGTAATTGACGAGCGCCGGGACCTTAAGAGCACATGCTACTTTGCCGGCGGCACACGTAGCATGCAATGTTATATTTAACTTGCAACCAACAATTTACATCCCTCAGAACAATGCAATATAGATTCATGAATCAACCCCAAGGTCACATGCCAGTCCAGGTACATTTTAAATAACATCTGTATAATAGTGTGCTTTAGCTGCCGAGCCACTGCTGGCTGTAAATGGATTACCTGTACTTCTAAAATACCCAGGAATTTCCTTCACTCAGTAGAATCAAATAAGGGATACCTGAAGTAAATGCTATTTGAAGGCTGCCATATTTATTTCCTTCTAAACTATACCAGTTGCCTGGCAGCCTTGCTGATGTCTTTAGCACCAGTTTCACACACTTGAAACAAGCATGTAGCTAATCCGTCACATACATCTGATCTGCCTACTTTTTCAGGGTCTATGGCTGAAAGTATTTGAGGCAGACGATCACGACTGCCAGGCAACTGTTATCGTTTCACAGGAAACAAATGTCAGCCTCAACATACCTCACAGTTCAGGTGTGCTTTTAACTGCAAGATTGATCAAACATTCTAGGACAGGAAAATGTGTTGAGTTGAAGCTACCTTATTTTTCTTTGAAGGTACTCTTTCTTGAAATTAAATGTTAGCAGCTTAAAACCTAACACTTTTTACAATTCCATTTAGATAAACCAGTTCCAGCAGCTACCAACAGGAAGTCTAGAGAAAGTAAGTATTAATGCACTATGTTGACCAATGGAACTTTTACCTTTCTATATTTTTTCGTTAAAGTACTACAGAGACATTGCTTGACTATCTCTTTATGATCTTGTAATGCCTTACCTGTAAAAAATATATAGAAAGTGATCTGTACCGTATATACTCAAGTATAAGACAAACTTTTTGGGACCAGAAAGTGGCACAAAATACCCCCCCCCCTGATTGCCTATACCCACACACACCTATACACACCTATACACACACACCCCTATGTACACACACACACCCCTATGTACACACACACACACACACACACACACACACACACACACACACACACACACACTCTTTGTGACCGAAATTTAAGGGAGAGATGTACCTTGTCTGGATTTCAGCTACTGAACTAGTAAAGGAGTGACCATGTGCAATATTTGTTAATTAGTTGTCAAACCTGGTTGGGAGCGTAGCTGCAAGAAAATGTTTGGTAACCTGAAACTCAGTTGGAAGAAAGTTGAATATATAGCCAGAGTGATGATCATCCTAATCAGTCAGGGAAAGCAGGCATCACATTAAGATTCTGGCTTACAAAGGTTGGATTGTAGTGAACAACCTCCAGCAAACTTAAAGCCATTCTTTCACAAATTGCCTTTTGGCAAAAGTTTGCAACTCTCACTTGGATTAAATACGATCATAGTGAGCATTGCAAAAACGATTGTGAAATAGCAATCGTGCAACTGTAGTTATGTGCAACACTTCTTGGTAAATTGGGACCTGGATGCCCGAGAAGCTAAGGGGAGGTTTAGCTTACTGAATATTTCACCTAGACATATCTCTGAAACAATATGATTTTGTCATGCAGTTTTCATAGCACAATTACCTCTTACATATTTTAGGATCATAAGTTCATTTTGTGTTCTTCAGTACATCAGTTTTTTTGTTTTTTGTTTTCTATTGTAGCCACAAATTCGGTAAAAGGAAGGCTCTTGAAGAGTTTTGCAGACTATACTCAATCCCATAACCTTAGGAAGCCTTCAGTACTACATCAGAGGTTAAAATCTACCTTAGAATTGTTTGTTCCTACACCTAATGACTCTGCAGACTGCAGAAAATTCCAGAGAAAGCCCAGTACTGAAGAAGCTGTTAAAGAATTGGAGAGTAATACAGTTTCTGAAGAAATGGGGGGAAATATATCCCTTCCACAAGATGTAAAAGGAATCTGCCAGATAAGTTCAGATCTTGAAAGTGGCATAGAGGAACTGTTGGAAATAATGAACTGGGCAAAACCCCTCCCACATCTTTTATCGCCTTTAAGATTGTCTCCACTAACCACAAAGGTAGGTCTAAGCCTTTTATATATGGGTTAATAAGTTCAAATAAAAAGCAATATTTTAATTATTATTATTATTATTAAGTACCGACATTTATATCAGGGCTGTGGAGTTGGTACAAAAATCATCAGACTCTGACGACTCAGTTTATGATGCCTCCAACTCCAGGTACCCCAAATGGCTCTGACTCCTTAGTCTAATACTTACCAGGGATGTGGATTTGGTACAAAAATTCTCGGACTCCTCAGCTTACGAAACCTCCAACTCTGACTTCAGGTACCCAAAATTGCTTTGACTCCGACTCCACAGCCCTGATTTATACAGTGCCGACGGCTTCCGCAGCCCTGTACAGAGTAAATTGTCATTTAACTGTCCCTCAGAGGGGCTCACAATCTAATCCCTACTATAGTAATATGTCTACATATGTATTAAGTGATGTATGTGTCGTAGTCTATGGCCAATTAACCTGTTGGTATGTTTTTGGCATGTGTGAGGAAACTGGAGAGCCCGGAGGAAAAACCATGCAAACACGGGGAGAACATACAAAATCTGAGCAGATAGTGCCCTGGCTAGGATATCAAACCAGGGACTCAGTGCTGTAAGGTGAAAGAGCTAACCACTACACCACTGTGCTGCCCAAATATAATGGAGAATTCAGGGAAGCAGAGCTCCTCCTGCAGAGACCTTAAATGGGCAAAGGCACATCACATCAGGTTGCTGTGTTTATATAGTTCTTTATATATAGTTCGAGATTTGGTAACTCTGTATGGATAAGCCTTGTGACTAAAAAGGTTTATAAACTGGAGGTTGGTTCTAGAGACATTTTGTAATTTACTAGGATAAATGTTTGCTTGAGACTTTGCCTTTCCCGGTTCTGAGTATAGCTGGAATTAAAGGGGCACTTTGCCAAACAATATTTTATTTTAACCTCCTAAGAATTCTGATTCTTTCCTGATTTTAGAATCTAAAAGCAGCGGAGTGTGTCAGCCTGGAAAGAATTAGAACATGACGTATACCCACCACTTTAGGTAGTGCCCCTCCCCCCATTATGGGTAGTTAGATAGCGCCCCCCCCCCCCCCCAGTATAGATGGCCAGGGGTCCCCCTAATATAGCTAGGCAGAGAATACCCCCAGGGTAAGCTCAGCACCAGTTGCTAATGCTAAACCATTCTTTCACCCACGGTATAAGTTGCAGTGGTGCAGTCCATCAGCCTCTACAGCATTCACACAGCATATGCAATGGCAGATGTACTAATAAAATTCTTTGATACTCAAACTGTATTGCAAGCAGCAAGGTCTTTGAGGAAAGGAGAAATGCACATTGCCGAGCCCTGCTTTCTGATACTGATCATCTGTGGGTGAGGAAGCAAGCTAAGCCCTCTCTTCCTTCCGCACCCACCAGGTGCTTGCTCAGTTCAGTATCAGAAAGCAGGGCCCAGCAGTGCATATCTCTTCCTTCAACCGTAAACACTTCCACTAGCTTCTCTCGCTAATCTCTGTGCTGTTTTAGGCCATTTATTATAGTGTAAAAGTTAATTTATCAGGCCATGTTTTTCGTGGACTAAAGTGTTAGTTTCCTTTATAAAATCTTCAGAGCTCCAGTATGATCCCATTTTAGGTGTGATGCATCAACATTTCTACTTGCTGTGCTAACTAGTATAGAGACATGTAGGAACCAGTTCTGCGGCGTAAATTTGTTATGGGTCAAGTGGCTGTTACGTTAAAGGACACCTGCAGTTAGAGGAATATGGAGGCTGCCATAATTATTTCCTTTTAAACAATGCATATTGTCTGGCTGTCCTACTGATCCTCTGCCACTCATGCTTTTATACATAGGCTCTGAACAAGCATGCAGATCGGATGTTTGACTGGATTAGCTACATGCTCGTTTTTGGTTTGTGATTCAGACACTACTGCAGCCAAAGAAATCAGCAGGATGCCAGGCAAATTTGGCAGCGTCCATATCCCTCTCCGTTCAGGTGTACGTTCCGTTCTGCAGGGTTTTTACAAAACTGTAGCAATGTTAAAGCACACCTGTAATGTGAGTTACAGAATGCCGAACAAGCTCATAGTGAACCAGAACTCCAGTGATCTGAAGGCTGACCTATTTATTTCCTTTTAAACCATGCCAGATGCCTAGCAATCCTGCTGGATCTTTCTGGCATCAGTAGTGTCTGAATCACACACCTGAAACAGGAATGTGGCAAATCCCGTCAGACATCAGTTGGAAACCTATGATCTGTATGCTTGTTCAGGGTTCATGGCTAAAAGTATTAGAGACAGAGTATGTGGGAAGTATAAAGTGGTCAATGTGTCATGGCCCAGTTTGCAGTTTTTCAACACCTTGTGAAACGTCGATCACTATCTCTTGCAACTCCCTAACTGCCTGATGCTATCTACATTAAAATTGTGAGTTACACAGTAAACATTTGTGGTCTAAGTGCTTTTAAGAAGTAATACATTAAAGTTTTAACCACTTCACCCCCAAAGGGGTTTTATCCTAACGGACCAGAGCAATTTTCACTTGTCAGCGCTCCTCCCTTTCATTCACCAATAACTTTATTACTACTTTTCACAACAAAATGATCTGTATCTTTTTTTTGGCCACCGATTAGGCTTTCTTTGGTTGGTACTTTATGCCAAGATTTTTTTTATTCTAAACGCATTTTAACTGGAATAATAAAAATGGAAAAAGATATTTCTCAGTTTTCTGCCATTATAGTTTTTAAAATACAACATGCCACTGTGAATAAAACCCACGTATTTTGTTTGCCCATTTGTCCCGGTTATTTTAGTGTTCAAATTATGTCCCTAGTACAATGTATGGCAACAATATTTTATTTGGAAATAAAGGTGCATTTTTTTCAGTTTTGCATCAGTCACTCATTACAACCCCATATATGCAAATATAACGGTAAAAAAAACCTCATGCCATACATAGTAAAAAATGCGGAGTCCCTGACATAAGAATTTATGTATTATTTTTTTTTTTTTATAAATGTTGTCCATAATCACTGTTTCTGTGAGACAGAGACCGTGTTCTTACAACAAAGATCATTGGCTTCTTATTGAAGCCATGATCTTTGCTTACGGGCACTTTGATTGGTTCAGCAAAGTCTTCTTCCCTTTCATCAAACGCTGCTCTGCGGGTTCCGACGGGTAAGTGCCGTGGGGGGCATCACTCAGAGACTATATTGGCGAAGGGGATGACTATTTAAAATGTCCTGTGTCCGTTAAGAGGGACAAACAGGGCATTTTAAAATGGCGGGCGGGTAGTGGTTAAAGGACACTGATCTGTACAAGGTTTGGGATACCTCTTTATCTAACGGATGTCTTAATTCATTGTGTTTAGCTAAATGAATAACAGTATGCTAAAATGTGTTTTCTCCTCTTGTATTTACAGAATGTGTTTGGAGAATTCACAGATTCCAGTGATGAGAGTCCTGGAGATGAAATTATAGTAAACAAAGCAGACTATACAGAAAATGATGGTGTTGATACAGATAGCCTTGCATCTCAATCTAGAATATGTTTGGATTCAGAAGGTGATGATACAGTAGAGGTAGAAGCAGAAATGAAGGGCATAGAACACTCTGCAACTATCACATTGTCTACAGCTGAACATACATCAACAGAGCACATTGTAGACAACATAAGTTCTCAGTTCGGCAGAAAAAACAGTCCTGAAGAATCTACAGGATTAGATCCTAACCTGCAAGCTCCAGACAGAACAGCAGACAGCATTAGTAATTCTGAAGTTCATGTTCTACAGCCACATACTTATGAAAGTCCTACCTGCAGTGCTCAAAACAAAGCCACATTGGATAAGGCAATGGATGCAGATTTCTCAGGTAGAATGGAGATTGATAATGTGCAGATTTCTGAAGAGGATGGTGCCACTTCTTTAGCACATGATTCACCTGTTCATCACAGCCTGGAAGATTCTCCTTTGAATAACTGTGAAATTCCTGAAACAATGCCTGGTGACGGTGAATCTGCAGGAACATTTCCAGTTGATAACCTGCCCAATGGTGGAGATAGTAATGTTAAATTAAGAGTAGATATGTGTGCAGATCATACCGGTCGTATTGTTACAAACAGTGATGAAGGTAACATGCTTTTACCTGTGAACTCTGAAATGTGTACAGTAGACTCAAATTCTTATAAACCGTTGACCAGACAATCTGAATTTGAACCTCCAGTTCATTTGCTCTGCAATCAGTCAAATAGTTCTACTGAGCTTGCAGACATTGAAACCTCTGAAAATATTTCACTGGATGTAGAAATAACTTTTGACAGAAAATCGACATTTTCAACCAAAGAGACCATCAAGGCATCACTGAATCCAGACAGTTCAATCGCAAAAGAACACAGTGGCTCAATTGCCCAGTCTGCAAACTCAAAAACCGATAAAGTTGTTCCAGAATCTATCCAGGAACAAACTGAACAAAAAACATGCTTATTGCTAGAGAAAGAACTTCCTTTAAAAATGAATGCTGGTGGTGGTCAGTGTGGTCAAAAAACAAAGCCTGAGGAAAAAGCCAGTGGCATTGAAGATTCTGTAGAAATCATGTCAGTTGCCGCTAAGCATGGGCTTGACACAGATGAAAATCAAACAAAAGCAATACCTATTTCTCTAGATTCTGGTATAGTAGACCAAGAAAAACTCTTGTTTGGAGATTTGCACAGTAACAAGAGTATGTGTACCTCCACTGACAAATTGGAGTGCAAAATGGTAGAGAAGGAATACTCTGATCTTCAAACAGAAATCACAGCTGAAAAAACGAAGGAATCAAAATATGATGTATTTGAAAAAGAAAGTACAGAAAAATGTCACCAATTAAATGAGAATAAAATATGTTCATCAGAAACTGTTCAGCTTTGTTCTGCTATCACAAATCTTAATGATTCACAGTTCAATTCAGATTTGCAGGAAAGGCTTATGCCTTCAGGTTGCAATCAGCAAGTATATGAAGAGATGGTGGACCCGGTAACTGGAAGCAGAGATAAAACTGAGAAAATGAAACCAGATCTTAGCAAAGATGGGACTGCAGACAGGGAGATTCATGCCAACTTGATTTCTGCTTCCGAAAAAAACGATAATCATAGTTTTCCATCCGCAGTTGATGATCCTCCTGTGGAAGTTATTCCATTTGTACTAGTGCCCCCTGTTCGTCAGGAGGAATTTAAACAAATGAATGTATTATCTGAAATGAGTAAAAGTAATAAAATATCCAATGAAAAGGATGGAAACAAGGGTATTGGTGGTGTCTCCTTAGATACTAGTGATGAAGACGACCATTTTCCAATACGTAAAGTCAGCTACACAAAGACAATCATAAGAAATCCAGGAAATTTGATAAAATGCAGTGAAAGTCCAAAAAATATCAAGAGCACTTATTTAAATTCAGAATTGGCCAACACTGATAAAGAAGAAATTATTGGATTAAGTCAAGAAGACTCTGTAAGCAAGGCAACTTCATTTGTTAGTTCAGAAAATGATTGTAAACTTTCAAGAATTGAAAATGACACTATAATGGAGCCCAGGTCTTCATTTTCTGTTGACGTAAACGTAGATCCAGAAATTAATAACATTGACGAATACAATTCTGATGGCAAAGAAACCGGTTCTGTTACGAAATGCGGAAAAAAAGACATACTGGCTCCTGAAACCATTCAATGTGATAATAATGCTGGAGTAAACCTTCACATTGAAACTGAGCCCAGAAAGTCACTTCATAGTAAATATCTCATATGGAGTTTTGAAAGACCTGATGATTCCTTCGACCCTAGAGATTTTCCTGGAAAGCAAAAGCTGAAGACAAAATTAGAAAATGCTCATGGTAGTTCAGAAAGCTCATTTGATATATCCATTGAAGCTCAAGAAAAATCACCAGAAATGAATGAAACCTACAAAGTAAAACATGCTAGTTCAAGTTATCAATCTGTAATAGAGGAAAACTATCAACACAGACTTCCTCAGAGTGGAAAAATTCCACAGCATACACAGGTGGGCGAAACTGTTTTAGCTACTGCTGATACATCAACCACCTCAGATAATTCTCCAGAATCCATTAGTAAAGTAAGATCAGAGATGGGTCCCCCATTGCCTCCTTTGCTAGGCCCTTTGTTAGCTACCCCTCCTAAGAGTACATATCCCTTGTCACCCATTTTGTCATCTTCAAGTCTTTCATCTTTACCATCACCGCTTGATGGCCTGATTTCTCCTTTGCCGAGAACACCACGTCCACCACTGGTGTCTCCTTTATCTGACTGCCGCAAACAAAAATCTCCAGGCTTTACATCTCCGATTGAGAAAGCAAGCAGAAGAATTTTGTCTTCCCCTTTACAGTTTTGCGCTGCCACTCCAAAGCATGCCCTCCCTGTGCCAGGAAGACTACCTCCTGCCGCTTCTGGAAACTGTGCAACCAGTGTGCAAGAGAATTCTGTAAAAATTCTAGACACCATGTATCCAGAATTGTCTGCACGAGCAAGGACAATAAACATCTTAAAAGGAAATGTTCAGTTAAATCGAAATTTACATGGGGATTGTACAAATGTACCTGTTAGCCAAATAACTGGGTTTAAGTCTATTACATCTGACTCTACAGCATTTATAAAAACTGGCTGCAGTTCGAAAACAGAGAGTAATGAAGACAAACTGAGTAGTTGTGAAAGTCTACAGCCATCTGTCAGCAATACTTCCCTAAATAAAAGGACTTCCAATTATTTCCCTATGCCAAGAAGTGCCAAAAGACTTCGACTAGAATCCCAGTCTCCAGTTGTAGAATCTGTTAAAGATTGTTCCATCACACTGGCAAAAAACAATGCAGAGGTTCTAAATCAAATTGAATCTTGCCATGTCATCAGTGACTGTGAGCTGCTTCCAGATGTTTTGAAAGACAGCAGTGTCGATGAAGACATTATAACCGGTGCTCTCAAAAGAATTGAGCATTATGGTTTTGATCTTTTCCCAGTAATTCGGAGTCACATCTTTGTTGGAAGCATTCCTAAAGTTCCTGTAATGAGAAACGAGGAGAAAGAAGTGATTTATGAATTCAGCAACTCTAAAAAAGTAAGTATATACCGTTTATTCATTTTAAAATGAATTTCCATTTAAATAAATCCCCCCAAAATTGCAGAGCAACAGTAAAAGATCATTTATTTTTTTTAATTAGAATCAAAAAAACATAATACTCTGCACGAACACATGGTAAATATGGTGGCTACACACCTAGATTGATAATTTAACCACTTAAGTACCAGCAGTCTCTGCCCCCTTAAAGTGTACCAGAGCTTTAAGGACCAGAGGCCGCTAGTACCAGAAACGACAAAGCACAGACGAATCGCCGCATATACTCGCCATGCACGTCGGGAACCTCAACCTCCGACTGACTGCAGAGTTCCTGTTGATACAGTCAGTAGCCAATTAAATCAGCTCCTGACCCGCTCACATGGCTCTGCTGTTATAGAGACGGCAGAGTGAGTAAGAGTGAGTAAGTGAGCTGCGACGGGGAAACATCGGCAAGATCATCGAGAGCGACAAAAGCAGCGAGAATGTGTGGCGTCTGTGAATTGAAATCTACACCCTGGCAGCCAGATGAGCATCAAAACAGGGCGTAGATTTCAATTTAGCGTCATCCTTATGTGTATATGGGTGTGTATATAGAGAGATAGATAGATATATCTATTTGGACACACCTTCTCATTCAGAGTTTTCTTTATTTTCATGACTATGAACATTGTAGATTCACACTGAAGGCATTCAAACTATGAATTGACACATGTGGAAGTATAGTACATAACCAAAAAGTGTGAAACAACTGAAAACATGTCATATTCTAGGTTCTTCAAAGTAGCCACCTTTTTCTTTGATTACTGCTTTGCACACTCTTGGCATTCTCTTGATGAGCTTCAAGAGGTAGTCTCCTGAAATGGTTTTCACTTCACAGGTGTGCCCTGTCAGGTTTAATAAGTGGGATTTCTTGCCTTATAAATGGGCTTGGGACAATCAGTTGCGTTGTGGAGAAGTCAGGTGGATACACAGCTGATAGTCCTACTGAATAGACTGTTAGAATTTGTATTATGGCAAGAAAAAAGCAGCTAAGTAAAGAAAAACGAGTGGTCATCATTACTTTAAGAAATGAAGGTCAGTCAGTCTGAAAAATTGGGAAATCTTTGAAAGTGTCCCCAAGTGCAGTCTCAAAAACCATCAAACGCTACAAAGAAACTGGCTCACATGCGGACTGCCCCCGGAAAGGAAGACCAAGAGTCACCTCTGCTGCGGAGGTTCAGTTCATCCGAGTCACCAGCCTCAGAAATCACAGGTTAACAGCAGCTCAGATTAGAGACCAGGTCAATGCCACACAGAGTTCTAGCAGCAGACACCTCTCTAGAACTGTTACGAGGAGATTGTGTGAATCAGGCCTTCATGGTATAATATCTGCTAGGAAACCACTGCTAAGGAAAGGCAACAAGCAAGAAGAGACTTGTTTGGGCTAAAGAACACAAGGAATGGACATTAGACCAGTGGACATCTGTGCTTTGGTCTGATAAGTCCAAATTTGAGATTTTTGGTTCCAACCACCGCGTCTTTGTGAGACGCAGAAAAGGTGAACGGATGGTCTCTACATGCCTGGTTCCCACCTTGAAGCATGGATAGGTGTGTGTGTGTGTTTTGCTGGTGACACTGTTGGGGAGCTGGTCCGCAGAGTGAAGGCAAAAGGGCCAACAAGTGCTAAGCATCTCTGGGAACTCCTTCAAGACTGTTGGAAGACCATTTCAGGTGACTACCTCTTGAAGCTCATCAAGAGAATGCCAAGAGTGTGTAAAGCAGTAATCAAAGAAAAAGGTGGCTACTTTGAAGAACCTAGAATATGACATTTTCCGTTGTCACACTGTATGGTTATGTACTATACTTCCACATGTGTTAATTCATAGTTTGGATGCCTTCAGTGTGAATCTACAATGTTCATGGTCATGAAAATAAAGAAAACTCTGAATGAGGTATGTCCAAACTTCTGGTCTGTACTGTGTGTGTGTGCGTGCGTGCGTGCGTGCGTATATATATATATATATATATATATATATATATATATATATATATATATATATATATATATATATATATATATATATATATATAAAAAATTTTGTCCTTTCTGATATGCCTATTTTTTGATGTAATGAACAGGGTTTAAATGGCACATGAAGTGCTATAGAAACACAGTACATGCTTTCATAAAAGATTGCCACATATATCGGAAAGCTGTACAGCATTTGAGGGAAGGCGTTTCTTCAGATGCGTGCCCACGTGGGAAAATTAGCCCAGTATGCCAAGCTTGTATTTTTCTGTTCCATATAATAAGTTCAGGACCTAATGGAAGAAATGTCCCAGTATGCCAAGCTTGAAATCCAAAGCATTTCATACCATGGATAATAAGCAGTTGCTGCAGGAAAGTGCAGTCACATCATAGTATATCCAGTATATAAAGCACCAAACAGTAGACAGAGGGTATAGCAGTAAGGTAGACTGTTGAGCAAGCAAGAGGACAACAAATAACACAATCCACTTTAATTTGCAGTCAGCTAGTTGACTAATTTTTATTTGCAGCCAGATATTTTTTTCCATTGCCTGAAAGGTTAAAATAATTTATTTATACTCCTAAATGAGTACTTTTGCCATTGTTGCAAATTCCCTTTGGTATATATCATATCCGAAGTTTGCATTTTCTTTGTGAGTAAGAGCTGAATTTGAATTCCTAACCATTCCTTCTGTTCATTATTTTTTAGTTTAATAATGGTCACTCTCCCAGTTGATCTGTGTAGAGGAAAAACGTTTAACAATTAAATGATTAACAGGCCAGGGCTATAGCTTCTGCTAGCGTATGTACAGTTTGTGCCCCCCTCCCACATTCCGCTTCCTGACATCAGGGCAATGCATGTTGAGTCAAGATCTCCAGTATCCTGCAAGGACTCTTAAAAAATGCTGACAGTAGAGTTTTTGTATCCTCTCAATTTAGAAACTTGACATCCACCATCAGGGTTCTGTTTTTAAATTTGTGTTAAGGTTATGGGCAAGCTACACCTTGGTGCTGTACATGGTCACTAGAAGCACTCAGGCAAGCAGCAGGAAAGGATGGGCATAATAGAGGTGTTCTGGAGATTTGTCAGCAGGGAGAGGCAGCTGAGACAAGCTACTCAGATGTGGCCTTCCTGTTACTTCAGGGATCATAAGTAGCCTTTTAGTTTTTGATAGGCTGAAGTACTTAAAAGGCATTGAAACATATTTATGCTTCTGTTAGACAAGTGTATTGTTTGCTAGGATGTAACATTTTCTTTTTGTCTCCATTTGTACATTCAGAATTTAGCAGATCACTTACTTCGTTGTATTTTAAAAAAAATCAGAACAGAAAAGAGGTCAATGGCAAGTATAAATCTTGAGGCCCTTTGTAGAGTTTATGTAGGATTATGTCGTCAGCTCGGAGACATTGAAAGGGCACGGATGCTTTGTTACAGTATTCTGAAAGAAGGTACGATTGTATGTTAACTGTATCCCAAACTGCATAAATTGTATTGTAAATGTGCCCCCTACATCTAGCAACTTGAAGGCTGATTGATCATCTGATTCCACAAATACCGAATCGGTGCCCCCAAGTGCATGCCTGATCAACGATGGGACCAGTTTTGGGCCAAGCATGTCGATCGGACATGCTGCAAGATGTTAGACCATTGTGGTCGATCGGGTGTGCGGCAGTAACGGCAAGCAATATTGGGACAAGCAACAAAACCCTGACGCTGTCTCCCCTAATGTTCAGTGGTTCCCCCGGTGCCCAGTGCACTATACATTACCTGTCTGTGGTTTCAGCTTGTTCCGGGCTCTGTCCTTTGTCCATACATGCACCCCACATAGTTGCAGCGGTAAAGTGGACGCTGGAAACCACGTGGGGCACATGTATAGATGGAGCCAGCGACAGACATGGACAGGTAATGTATAGTGTATTGCGCAGTGAACATTAGGAAGGGCAGCGTCAGTCCGGCAAGATGATGAATGCGATATCAAAAGGCCAATTCTGGATCCATTTCAGCATGAAATACCGAACTGCTGTGTATGGGCAACCGACAGATATTTCTCTAATCTGATTCAATTAGAGAGAGATTTGTCTCTTGTTTGAATCTGCCCAACATCGCTACATGTATGGCTACCTTAATGGACCACTGTCACGAAGATCTTGAAATGTAAAATATATGTAAACACATCCAAATAAGAAGTACGTTTCTTCCAGAGTAAAATGACCCATAAATTACTTTTCTCCCATGTTGCTGTCCCTTACAGTAAGTAGAAGAAATCTGACAGAACCGACAGGTTTTCGACTAGCCCATCTTCTCATGGGTAGTTCTCATGGTTTTCTTTATTTTCAAAAGCACTTAGTGAATGGCAGTTGCTCCATCCAACTGCCAAAAAAGTGTACAGTGAGCAGGTAGGCTGGCCAGCATCTTTGTATAAATCTTTTTCAGGGAGTGTCTTTATAAAGAACAAAGGCCATCCTGTCGTTTCTGTCAGATTTCTACTACCTACTGTAAGTGACGGCAACATAGGAGAAAAGTAATTTATGGCTTATTTTACTCTGGAAGAAACCTACTTCTTATTTGTATGTGTTTACGTATATATTAAGATTTTCGCAACAGTGGTCCTTTAAGATTTCTACTTGAATTTTTAAAATACAGTGTATCCCTTTGGGCTATTATTCTTCCATCTGCTCCTAAAGGTTTTCAGCATCCCTTTTCTTTCATTTCTTCCTTTTTGTCCTTCATTTATTTCATGGTGCCCTCTATTACTTGAATTTGCATTTGATCTTTCTGCATCTTCTGATTTATTTATTTTTTTTGCACCGGCACGAATAACACTTTTTTAGCAGGTTGCAACCAGCACTTTATTTGGAGTGGATTCAATGAGCTTCATTGTTGTATTTACGTTTTTCATTATGCTAACGTATTTTTCAGACTATAAAAAAAACCTTTATTTTCTGGTATATAAGACTACTTTTTAACCCATGAAAATCTTCTGAAAAGTCGGGGGTCATCTTATACGCTAGGTGTCATTGATGCCAGGTGATATGCGATGCTGATACATGATTCTCGTACGCGACATGCTGATATTTAATTACCGGGTGCTGGAAGGTCTGGGACACCCAGGGTAGGGAAGAAAGAGATTGCACTGTACCCTTAAAACACGCCTCTTTCATCCATCTGGCCCGCCCTATCCTGTTACCACCTCTCAGATCTCGCTGCTGAGTACTGTAGTGAAGCAGCGCAGGTGCACATGTGCGAGATCTGAGAGGCAGAGAAGGAGGTAAATGGTATACAAGGGTGGGCTAGACGGGTGAAAGAGGCGTGTTTTATGGGCACAGCGTGATCTAATCTCGCATACCGCTCTGATAAACGTGACAGGGAGAGCTGACCAATCCGCTTAGGGAGAGTTGACCAATCGAACCAGTCAATTGCCTGTATACTGTTATACAGTATATTGGGTACAACATACAGTCAGCACCAGTATCTGTTCATACAAAGCACCAGTATATGATTTTTTATTTTTTATTTTAATTTGGTGTGTGTTGGAAGAGGGGTAGTCTTATACGGCCACTATATCCCAAACTCTATATTTTACATGGAAAAGTTGGGGAGTCGTCTTATATGCTCAGTTGTCTTATACGTCGTAAAATACGGTATATTAAACCTGGTGCATCTATGGTGCAGGAGAGTGTCCCCCCAATCATTGTGTCCCCCTTGTACCTCCTATGTCCCCATTTCCTTCCCTGTCACCTATGTGTCCCTTATATGTCGTCCTCTGTCCCCATGTGTCCGCCTCTTTCCCTCTTGTGTTCTCCTCCATGCCCCTTTGTGTAATGCTGTGTCCTCTATTGTCCCCCTGTGTCATCCTTCCTTCCCCTCTATGCCCCACTGTGTCCCATTGTCCCTCTTCCTCTCCATGTCATCGTTTGGAAACATTCCCTGTATGTACCACTGTGTCTTCCTTTGTCCTCCTTCACCCCTCTGTTTATCCCCACTCCCTTCCTCTCCCTTTGTGTCCTGTGCCCTCCTTTATCCCCTTTGTGTCCCCCAGTTTATTCCTTTACCTCCCCCCCCTTTGTTCTCCTTGTCCACTTTTGTGTCCCTGTGCCCCCCGTCGTGCCCCCTTTTTCCTTCTTGTTCCCCTTTGTGTCCCCATGTCCACTTTGCTACCTCTCCCACCTGTGCTTCTCCCCCAATACTCCCTGATTGCCAAAGGCTCCATGATTTAGGTGAGTGCCCGCTTTAGGAGGGAGAAGCGGGGAGGGGGGGAGAGGCAGCAAGAAGCACGGGGCAGAGGTGGGAGCAGACACGAGAACCAACAGCACCCCAGGAAAGGTAGACACATCATAGGCTGTCTGTGCTGTGTGTTAATTGAGTTGTCTCAAGGTTGTTACGATGGCTCCCAATGGGGCCAATCACTGTACTTGCTGTTGCTCAGCAAGTGCAGTGATTGGCCCTATTGGGAGCCATGGTCCTGCCCTCAAGACCATTGGGTCCAATTAACAGATCGCAGACAACCTGTGATGTGGATGCCTTTCCTGGGGTGCTGTGGGCTGGTGCAGGACCAAGGAGATGTGAGACACAATTTTAGTATTAGGGATGGGAGCCACAAGTCCAAATTTTAGTATTCGAACTATAAGATGCAGTGACTTTTTCTCCCCACTTTTGGGGGAGAAAAAGTGCATCTTATAGTCCGAAAAATACAGTAATTTTGTCTATCCATGGTAAACTTGTTTTTAATGGTGATTTAATTTGGACTGTTTATGCAATACATTAATCAAAGGCTATTTGAATATACTTTATTGCTGTGGTGTGGTCCATGGGATCTACTGTCTTTTGGGGTGTATATATATATATATATATATATATATATATATATATATATATATATATATATATTTATCACATGTAAGTTTAAATGTTTTTTTGTCATCAAATTCCTCTAACTCCTCTGTTTTCAAGAGACCAGTTAAAGCGACTTGAGCAGTTCTTTTTTTTTTTTAAAGGATTACAAATGCTGGCAGAAGCTGCGGTCAGCTTGAGAAGATAGTCCGGGGGGCCATAAGAGCAGCACCCAATCTGTTAGTAATGGTGCTGCCCCTATCTCCTGTGGGGAAGGTTAATTATGAAAAAGAAATGAAAACACTGCTCAGGTCACTTTAAGCTTAGGTCTTAAATTTATAGCGGAGCCTGTCGTGCATTGTGCATACATTCAGTTTTTTTGGAAACTTTGTATATGTGCTGACTTTTCATATGAACATTTTTTTGAGATATCCTTTTCAAAATGCTTCTAGTCATAAAAGATTTATATGAAACTTGCTCTGGCATGAAGACCTGTTTGCCTAATTTTCTATTTAATCCATTCCGATTAGATTTTCCAGACCCTGAAAAGTTGGTCCTGTTTATTGTCAGTTCATGGAATGATATACTTTCCACGCATGGCGTTGTCAGTAAGGTCATACATGTTGTTCTAAAAGAGTCGGCGAAGGAAGAAATTGCCTCTTGCCTCAGTGCCTATCTTAACTGGGAAAAGGTAAGTTACAAACTTGATACTGAGTTTCTGTAAATGTGTTCTGTTCACTTTCAAACCATCACCTACTATGGCGATAATCATGCAATACCTTTAAAATGTAAGGCGCTCCTCAATACTTTGGAAGGGCTTTGTTTTCCTTATAATATGCTAATACAAGCTATTGTGGCCACAAATACATTTGTTAATATATGTTGTCTTCTTTGCAGTCTTCACCCATGAGTACAAGTGTCCTTCTATCCAGCATTCTAATGGCAATGCAGTTGCATCCTGATGTGAAGTTTCAGCAGAGTGAAAAGTATGGAGAGGACTTAACAGATGGCGTCTGGGAGTATGTCTTTGCTGTTGATCTTTTGTGCACCCAGCGTAAATGGGTTTGGACTCATGACAATATGATAAGGTAACATTGCATTTGAATATTGAGTTTCTTTTGGCAAAGATCTTTTCCATATTGTGTAAAGTGTACAGATATCTTTAAGCTCCGTCTACACGGAGCTATGTTCCTTATCAATCGAGCCGCTAATGCGGCTTAATTGATAAGATCCGTCAGGTCCGATTTTACCGCCGCCGATTCCCTGCTCGTTCCCCACGAGGGGACAATGGCAGGGAATAGAGTGGAAGATAAGCGGAGGACGAGGGCTGATCGAATCAGATGCGCGGGTGAGCTGGGACGCGGCGGGTACGCGCAGGGATGCGGAAGAGGCGATCCGGCGGCTAATCGAGCCGCCGGATCGCCTCGTGTAGACGGGGCTTTAAGTAGTTTATATATGTGAATTCAAGTAAGCCCTATGTTCATTTAACACAAGCAATGGACTGTCTTTCTCCAGCTAAACAAATGTCTCCTCCATAACCGTTACCTCTCTTTCCATCTATAAAGCACAAGCAGGTACAGTGACCATTTTTTTAGTCTTGTTTTTTCTACAACGGATTTCTTCGAATTATACTTTTATGTACAGTACTGTATGCACAATATATATACTATGGATCATTCACAGAAATTCTACCAAACAACATTCAGTAAAAACATTTTGCCTCATTTCCAATGCGAAATCTTCCCAGACAATAAGGATGTGTTCACTAGAGATGGCACGAACGGTTCGCCGACAAACGGTTCCCGGCGAACTTCCGGGGTTCGTGTTCGTGGAGAACCGCAAACTTTTCCGGAAGTTCGATTCGCCCTCATAGTGCACTATTAGGGTCAACGTTGTGATGTAGAGGGTCAGTCAGCAGGCACATTGTAGCCAATCAGGCTACACTTCCTCCTGGAGCCACTCCCCCCCCTTTTAAAAGGCAGGCCCCGCCGGCCATTATACTTACTCGCGTGCCTGCAGTAAATAGAGAAGGGACAGCTGCTGTAGTGCAGACTCTCTCATAAGGAAAGATTAGTTAGGCTCCTGTAGGCTTGTTAGCTTGCTCCTTGCTGATTCTTATTGCTAAACTAGCACCCCACAACCGCTCTTTTGAGAGTTAATCTTGTTCTTGTGATCTATTTTTTTTCTGTGTCCCACCGACACTTGTGTTGCCTAGACAGTCTTGATAATACATACTGTGTGTGTGCAACTGCCAGGCCCAGCACATTCAGTGACTACCTGTGTGTGTGACAGGTGCACGTTGTAATACCCATTACTGCATATACCTACCTACCTGTTGTTCACAGTGCACCCACCCACCTACCTACGTGAGTGGAGCGCGCGCAGTGTCACTGTGCCTGTTCACTACCTGTCTGTGTGTGACAGGTGCACATTGTAATACCCATCAATGCATATACCTACCTGTTGTGCACCCACCTCATAACTGCATATACCTACCTGTTGTGTTCAGTGTACCCACCTACCTACGTGAGTGCACACAGTGTGATATACCACTCCGTGCATACCTGTTAACTGCACCTGTGTGACTGCACATTGTATTAGTCAAGTCAGTGCATACCTTTCACTTCATCCCCCCCAATATGGACACAACAGACAAAACAGGCAGAGATAGAGGCAGACCCAGAGGAAGGCCACTCGGCAGGTCTGTGCGTGGTCGTGTTGATGTGATTTTGTGCGGCCTTCGACCAAAGTACAGTGCTCAGAAGAAGGCATGTCCCATCAACTCCCAAGATTGTCAGGACGTGGTTGACTATTTAACACAGAACACCTCATCTTCCGCAGCCACCAGCGCTACTACAAGCACCACATCCGTTGCATTTGACACTTCGCAGGAGTTAATTGGTGGGGAATTAACTGATTCACAGTCATTGTTACAACCAGATGAAGGCACTAAGCAAGTTACACCACCTCATATGTCTGAGTTAGGCGGCGTCACTATGGACGTAACGTTTGAAGATGATGAAGTACCTGCTGTTGGTGCCGTTTTGGAGGTGTCTGAGGCAAGCGAAGCTGGGCAGGATGATTATGATGATGACGATGATACGGATCCCACGTATGTTCCCAATAGAGGAGATGAACAGGAGGACAGATCAGAGGGGGGGTCAGAGAGGAGTAGGAGGAGACGAGTTGCTGAAAGAAGCAGGGGGAGCTCGTCAGAAACAGCTGGTGGCAGTGTACCACCTATGGACAGCCAGCCAACATGCCCTTAAACGTCAGCTGCTGATGCCACCATAGTGCCATCACCCCAGGGGGGCTCAGCGGTTTGGAAATGTTTTCATGTGTCTGCCTCAGATCATAGCAATGCCATCTGTTGTCTCTGCCTCCAAAAATTGAGCCGTGGAAAGGCCAACACTCACATAGGGACAAGTGCCTTCCGAAGGCACATGGAGAAAAGGCACAAACTGCAATGGGAAGAGCACCTGAGCAAAAGCAGCACACAAAAGAAAAGCCACCCTCCTTCTCCTCCTCCTCCTTCAGGTGCAGCATCTTCAGCCGCTTTCTCCTTTGCACCTTCACAGCCACCCTCCTCCACTCCGCCTCTGCCCTTGAGCGGTTCTTGCTCCTCTGCCCACAGCAGCCAGGTGTCCGTGAAGGAAATCTTTGAGTGGAAGAAGCCAATTTCTGCCAGTCACCCCCTTGCCCGGTGTCTGACAGCTGGCGTGGCGGAACTGTTAGCTCACCAGCTGTTACCATACCAGCTGGTGGACTCTGGGGCCTTCCGTAAATGGCCATTGGGACACCGCAGTGGAAGATGCCAGGCCGCAAATATTTCTCTAAAAAGGCGAGACCCAAACTGTATCGTGAAGTGGAGAGGCAAGTGGTGTCATCTCTGGCACACAGCGTTGGGTCAAGGGTCCACCTGACCACGGATGCCTGGTCTGCCTAGCACGGTCAGGGCCGCTACATTACTTACACAGCCCATTGGGTCAACCTGGGGACCGATAGCGAGCAGGGAGTACGTGGCTGTGCAGCGGACCAACTTGTTGTGACACTTCCACGTCCTGCAGGCAGGCCTCCTGCCACCTCCTCTCCTCCTGCTACATCCTCTTCTCTATCATCCTCCACCTCCTCCTCCTTGGCTGAGTGGCAGTTCAACTCTACTGGTGCTGCGATCTCCTCTCCAGCTACACAGCCCCATCTCCCCAGGGCCTATGCTACATGTCAGGTACGACGGTGTCACGCCATCTTAGACATGTCTTGCTTCAAAGCGGAGAGTCACACTGGGCCAGCTCTCCTGGCTGCTCTTAACAAACAGGTGGATCAGTGGCTTAACCTGCACCAGCTGGAGATCGGCAACGCGGTGTGTGACAACGGCAGCAATCTCCTTTCCGCTTTGAATTTGGGAAAGCTGACGCATGTACCCTGCATGGCACATGTGCTCAATCTAGTCATTTAAAGATTTGTGTCAAAGTACCCAGGCTTAGAGGACGTCCTGAAGCAGGCCAGGAAGTTGTGTGGGCATTTCAGGCGGCCTTACACGGCCATGGCACGCTTTGCTGACATTCAGCAGAAAAACAACTTGATGGTGAGACGCTTGATATGTGATAGCCCGACTCGCTGGAATTCGACCCTGGTCATGTTCTCTCGCCTGCTAGAACAGGAGAAAGCCGTCACCCAGTACCTGTACAATTACAGTAGAAGAACACAATTTGGGGAGATGGGGATGTTGTGGCCCAACAACTGGACACTGATGCGAAATGCATGCAGGCTCATGCGGCCGTTTGAGGAGGTGACCAAGCTAGTGAGTCGCAGTGAAGGCACCATCAGCGACTTGATCGCGTACCCTTACTTCCTGGAGCTTGCCGTGCGTAGAGTGGTGGATCAAGCTGTGGAGGAGCTTGAAGAAGAACAGTTACGGCAGGAACAGTTGTGGGAGCAATTTTCATCAGAATCAGAAGTTTCCTCAACACCTGCGACAGCACAGAGGGGGTGGAGGAGGAAGAGTCGTGTGGGGAAGAGGAGTCCGACTCTGATGATGAGGAAGGTGTTTCTTTGGAGGAGGAGGAGGCGGCGGCAGAAGAACCGCAGCAGGCGTCGCAGGGGGCTTGTGCTGCTCGACGTTCACGTGGTATTGTTCGTGGCTGGGGGGAGGAGGACTTACCTGACGTCACTGAGGAAGAGCAAGAGGAGATAGAGAGTACGTCTGGATCCAACTTTGTGCAGATGGCGTCTTTCATGCTGTCCAGCCTGTTGAGGGACCCCCGTATAAAAAACTCAAGGGGAATGAGCTGTACTGGGAGGTCACGCTACTAGACCCTCGGTATAGGCACAAAGTGGCGGACATGTTACCAAGTCACCTGAAGGCAGAAAGGATGCAGCACATGCAGAACAAGCTGGCAAGTATGCTTTACAATGCGTTTAAGGGTTATGTCACAGCACAACGCAATAAAGGTACCACTGCCAGTAATCCTCCTCCCATGTCCACGCAGGCAAGGACAGGACGCTCCAGCGATCTCATGGGACATTTAGTCCAACGCCTTTTCTCCCTTCCAGCTGGGTGCAGTAGTCCTCCGGAAATCAGATGTTCGATGGGAAGTGTAGGAATCGGTGACTTCCGCTGCCTCATCCACGGTCTTTGGCTCTCGGTCCAGTACAAACTGCCGGACCTCAACAGGACAAGTGTGGAGGAACTGGTCTTTTATTATCAGTTCCTGCACGGCATCAAAGGTTTTGACTGACAGTCCTTTTAACCACTGCTGGAAGGCAGTATGCAGGTTGCAAGCATGATCCAGGTAACTGTCATTAGGACCTCGCTGTACTGTCCTGAAATGTTTGCAAAACACCTCTGGCGTGAGGTGGTATCTATTAACGATGGCTTGCTTAATCGCCTCAAAGTCCGCCTCTTCCTCCTGGGGAAGACTCACAAACGCCTCCAGGGCCTTGCCTCTCAGCCCTAGTGTGAGATAACTTGCCCACTGCTCTCGGGGCACCCCATACTGACGACAAGTCCTTTCAAACCCCTGTAAGAAAGTGTCTATGTCAGAGTCCTTGTCCATAGCGGGGAACTTGTCCAGGGGGTTTCTGTGGACTCGCTCACCTTCGCGTTCTGCGGGTCCAGCAGACCGGTTCTGCTGCTGAAGTTTAGCCCGCTACAGCTGGTGTTGACGCTCAGCACTTTCCCTCTTGGACTGGTGTCTTTCCCTCACGGTCTGGTGTCGCTGTTCAGCTTGTTCCCTCTCGGCCTGGTCTCGCCATTCAGTTCTTCCCTCCTCTGCCTGTCGATGCAGTAGAATTAGCTTTAGGCGCAGTTCTGGATCAGCCAAGCCCCGTAGCTGTAGATCAGCTTCCAGAGATGCCATTTCAGTTTTAGGTGGATCATCCAGTACATCGTCTCCACTCGCATCCTGTGGCGGGAGCGATTCATCCTCTGATGTGTTGTGAGCTGCATCTGCTGGCGTTAGAGCACGGACTTGCTCTGCCTCATCATACTCCTGGAGGGCACGAACTAACTGCTCCTTAGTCGGGCCTCTCACATCTCAATGCCTCTGTGCTCACACAGGTTGAATAAGTAATTTCGATTTTGTTTCTCGTAGCTGGTTGCTTTTTGAGCCATTGTATCCACCAAATAAAAAGAAACAAGGGGGGGAGGGGAAGAAAAATGCTAAGTGTGTACCTTTGTGAAAAAAAAAGTATATAGATTCTGCACTGAGTAGACTTCTGTAGGCTAGTCGCTTCTAGCAAGCTTCCAGCCTTTAGTACACGGAATAGAGCCAAACTGCGTACTAATGTACTAAACGTTCCCACCACACTGCCGCCAATTATGTCAGGAACCGGCCCCACGGCACGCCTGCAGAATCGGTTCCCGACTGGGGGTTAGATTAGATCGCGAGAGGAGCAGCCTTATTCAACCTAACCCAAGGCTGTCACCCATCAAAAACACTTCTTATTGCCATCACTAGCTGCTGCTAGACACTTCAACAATTCCCACTCTGCTGTCGAGTGGCTTCTACACAGTCCGTGTTTTCGTATTTGGGTCAGCTTTGCACTTTAGGCCAAATACGGGATCGCCACACACACAATACAATCACACGGTAGCAAGGCACAATCCCAGCGGTACAATCAGGCACTGAACTTGTAATGCAAATTACATTGCAATCTCTCCAGACTATGAGTTTTGGCTAGTACTAAGTCAAACTTAACTTAACTTTAATAAGTCAAACTTATTAAATAAATATTTAATATTCCAGAAAAAAAGTGGAACAGTGCAGAAGACAATATATACAAAAGATTTAATTAAACAAAGTAAAAATTACAAAGTATAAGAAACAAAGATACACACAAGACAGTTCGCATAAAAATGAAAACGGGAGTAAACATTACCAGTATGAGGTCTAACTTGGTCGTAGGAAGACACAAATTTCTGATTTGATCAGGATCATCGCTAGCTATGCGCTACCTCCAAGAGAAGATGATTTGTGAAGGTCTTATGCTGGCTCTTATAGGCCGATTTGTTGCCCGGGGCAATTAATGTTCAGTCCCACAACTAATGCAATTTTCCCCAAAGTGTGACATCACCATCTACCGAGCCCCCTGTCACATCTGGACTAGCTGTGACATGCAAATTCCAAGGCTTTCCTGTCCTACTTTGAACTTTGCAGACTCAATTAGTCTGATTGTATTTTGAGAACAAGTATCCTGTTTACATGTGCAGACTTCAAAGCAATTCAAACACTTCCAGCCCAATATTCAGACCAACAGGTAGCCGACCACCTGTATAGGCTTCAATGTGGTCAGGTAATTGTCTAATTAAGCATTTCCTTGCTAGAGGCTAGGTAGACATTTCCTAATTGAATGTCCAGGTTCCTTTGCCTATTCAATGTAACTGGTCTATTCAATGCAGACAATGGTAGCTTCCTTGCTGGACACTGAATGGAAATGTAAGTTACATTGACATACAGAAACTCACATTAGCAGCTTCCATCATCCAGGTGACCAATTATACCCTGAAGCCAGCTGCCATACACATCTGACACAATACACAGCAGACAGAAAATGTGAAAATATGCTTCGGTATTATCCCAACATCATAACTAGCTGCTATATCATGACACACTCTATACATGATTGTAGTGTGAAGGAAGTAGTTGGAGGATGCCTATGTGCAGCACATATACAGGGCTGCATCATATCGGAGGAGAGAGGATGTATTTACAGCACGATCCCGGTACTGCATCAGGTCAAAGGTGAAGAAGCATTTGCAGCACAATACCCAGCATACAGAAACTGCTTCAGCACTTGCAGCTTCATACTGTGGCTGCAGACGCGGAAGGAGATGAAGGAGGAGGAGCGTGCGGCTGGATATGTAAGCTTCAGCTGCTCTCACAGGAACATTGTGTGGCCGTACATTCACACTATAAGACACACTAAGTTTTCCCCACCACGTTTGGGGGAGAAAATGTGCGCCGTATAATCCGAAAAATGCGGTAAATACCTCATAAATATCAGTTCGCACAGAATTTAACATGGGGTTAAACTGAAGCAGGTCCTCTTGGCACCTGCTCAGCGCCAAATTTGGATGCCGCAACTACTGTAAATGTAATTTGAATGCCGGCAACAGCCTAAGACTCTTAACCCAACACAGGAGAGTAAGAGTTCCCATCATTTTGAGTAAGCAAACATATGCGCCACTCACACCATGCACCTACAAAGCAGTGCAATGTTGATGCTTATTAATGTGAGCAGAATTAAAGGGTACCTGAAGTAAAAGAGATGTTTTAACTTGGCATGTGCAATTTCATGAACTGCACATGCCCTGTATAAGGAACCACTCTTGCATGTTTCCTACATGCACTGCAAGTTCTTTTTACTGTGCAAGTGTGGCTTGTGAACTTGTGTGGTCAGTATAGATGCACTAGTTCACAGCTGCTGCTTTGGTGTGGGAGCACAGCTGAAGATGAGGCATAGGAGTGCAATCGACTTCTGGGAGCTGAAAAAGCCCTAGGTAAGTAACACAAATTTTTTCCTGCAATTCAGGTTTACGTTAAGGAAAAACTTATAGAAAAAGCAGCAATAACAGGGAGCTGAGGCATCACTAGAGCAGAAACACTGGATGGTTAGTAAAACTAAAAGACAGCACCATATAGTTTCAACAAGTGGTTTTTTTTCTTTGTTTTTTATAAATCAGGCGTGCTTTAACCTTCTTAGCAGTAATCCCGAGTCGGGCTCGGGCTGGAAATCTGCAGATCAGAACGGTAACCCCAAGCTGGATCAATGGGAGGTGAGTAATGCGCAGGGTGGCTGCAGATCTATCTAGTGGTATGATTTTTAGGGGGAAAAATTGCACCGCTTTCAAACCCTAAAATCTGGAAACAATCATACCGCAAGGGAGGTTAAAGTACTCTTGAACTGAGAGGCTGCCATATTTATTTCCTTTTACACAATACAAGTTGCCTGGCTATCCTATAAACCTTTGCCTCTAAAACCTTTAGCCATAGACCCTGTACAAGCATACAGATCAGATGTTTAACTGGGTTATCCACATTCTTGTTTCAGGTGTGTGATTCAGACGCTATTGCAGCAAAAAGAGATCAGCAGAATGCCAGGGAATTTGCATTGTACAATAGAAAATAAATGTCAGCCTCCATATCCCTCTCAGTTCAGGTTTACACTACTCTTATGTCACATGTCTGCATTCTTTTGCATGCTTTTGTTACAAAAATATATAACAATGGATTTTTCTTCTCCATGAATGAAGATGCAAAATGTTTTCAAGTAGTTAGTAAATTGCATTCTTATTTCCTGGTGTTAGTACTTTTGTGGAAAATGTCAAGCTTTGTGCAAAAATAAGACCTACAATGTGATCAATCTGGATAGTTCACAAATGAAATGACCACTGGATATTATGTTGCTCTTCATTTTTAGAAAATTAATTTAAAAAAATACATTGCGGTTACAAAATGTGAAATACTGTGTTAAACTCATCACTGCCAGGCAGGTTTCACACTGCAATTTAATTCAGTTAAAGCACTTTATTGTCATTGTGTAGCACAACAAAATTACTTTTCATGACAGCCTCATGGTACATGTCATGTAAGAAACATAATGGAAACAAAGGTAGAAGTTAGAGGAATTATACAAGTATGCCAGGTATTTCAGATATTCAAACAATTTGTACAGTGTTCATTATTTCAGAGAAGATTCAGAGTGCAACAAGTTTATGGCAGCTGGAAAAAGGCTAGTTTTCAGTCTGTTTGGATGCGGATTGATATAAAACGTCTACCTGATGGAAGGAGCTCAAACAAGGTGTTTCCAGGTTGAGTGTTGTCCTTGATAATGTTTTTGGCCCTTCTCATACAGCGAGTCTTATACAATAGTTCAAGTGATGGTAGTTTAGTGCCGATAATGACTTTTGTTGCTGTTTTAACAACTTGCTGCAGGTCTTCTCTTGGTGCAGCTGTTGTACCAGGCTGTCATGCAGTTGGTCAAGACGCTTTCTATAGTGCAACTGTAGAAATTAACCAGCAGCTTCTGTGGAAGGTTGTGTAGAGGTGGTGTTGTGCTTTGCCATTTACAGCTAAAGAATTGTCAGCCCAGGACAGGTCCTCTGCGATGGTGACTCCAAAAAATGTAAAGCTGGAACCTCTCCGCAGCCTCTGCATTGATCATAATTTGTATGTGATTGGTCTTTTTGGTGGTCCTAAAGTCAAGAATAACTTTTCATCTTTTTTTGTATTTAATGACAGGTTAATGTTACACCATACAGTCAGGTTCCTAACTTTATCCCTGTATGCAGCTCACTCATTGTCTGATACAAGCCCAATGACAGTTGTAAGGGCTAGTTCACACTTGGCACTTGGAGCGCCCCTAGCCTGTGATCATGTTTGGCTCCGCGATCGCCATTTGCGGCCAAAATCTTCCGATTCAGTGGGATTTGCACTTGTGATTCCCGTTCAATAATGGGAGAATCGCAGCGCAATCGCCCCTGAAACGCTGCGTGCTGCACGATTGATCGAAATCCCAAACACTGCAGTGTGAATGTATCCATAGGGATCCATTAGTAGCAGAACTTTTCTGATCGCCAGCTATCAGCAAAGCACTGAAGAATCTCCAAGTGTAAACCAGCCCTAACTTTGCAATGTGTGAAAGCTGGACTAACCTAGAGCAGATGCTTTTCATAGGAAATCGTCTGGGGAGGAGGCATCATCACTGGAATATATTATTGTGCAGGTTGAGGCGTTTCACTCCAATTGTGTCCCGATTATTGGAGCAAATCCAATAGTATGGTAAAGAACAGGTTGCATGTGTTGAAACCTGACCATTTTACGTTTTTAGTGTGAACAGAATCTTTTGTAAGCTAACCTTTCACATCACCACACTAATTCTTTGTGTTTAGAGACCATGACGGTGTCACGTCTGTGTAGTTGTACAATAGAGCCTACAGTATTGAAGCATGGTTACCATAGTTCTTATTGTCCTGCAGTGTGGGTCACTGGGCATAAATGTAACCACTGTTGCTGAGTTTCCCTGTCAACTGTGACGTGGCAACATGCATACATTATGGCAGTTGTGGTACATCTGTGCTGGGGGTTTCAGTGGGTGTGAAGATGCATACGGTATGTGAAATAACAGATTTCTAGTTTATGGCGCTAAAATGTGTATAAATAAAACTGTAAATGTTTGCAGCTGTTAGAAATGAAAGTCAAGCATTTAATTACCAGTGCAGATACTTTTTCAATTGCAAAGTGCTGAAAATTATTTTAACCACTTGCCGACCGCGCACTCATAACGCGTGTCGGCAAAGTGGCAGCTGCAGGACCAGCGACGCACATCTGCGTCGCCGGCTACAGGCTAATTAATCAGGAAACAGCTGCTCGCGCGAGCTTCCAGTCAATTCACGGCGGGGGGCTCCGTGAATATCCTGCGGGCTGCCGATCGCGGCTCGCAGGCTAAATGTAAACACAAGCGGAAATAATCCGCTTTGTTTACATTTTTACAACGCTGCTAACAGTAGCAGCGTTGTACTAGATCACGGTCACATGACAGGCAGGAGCCTGTTAGAGGCTGCACAGCGCAGCCTCCAATCTCCGGGGCAGGGAGGGAGAAGAGGGAGAGGGAGAATCCTGCTGTGGAGGGGGCTTTGAGGTGCCCCCCCCCCCCCCCGCTACCCACATGCATGCAGGAGCGATCAGACCCCCCCAGCACATCATCCCCTTAGTGGGGAAAAAAGGGGGGCGATCTGGTCGCTCTGCCTGTTATTTGATCTGTGCTGGGGGCTGTAGAGCCCACCCAGCACAGATCTTCGAAATCAGCGCTGGTCCTTAAGGGTGGGGGGGGGGGGGTAAAGGCTGAGTCCTGAAGTGGTTAAAGAGACAATTAAAAAATTATCTCCTAGGAGAAAATTCAGGAGGAAAAGTTTATTGCATACGAGTCATTTGCCTATAAAGTGATGTGATATTTAATAGGATACCAAACTCTTTATGAGTTACTGGTATCCTTTCCTTTATCTTGTCCTATTTTTATCCTGTAGTTGTTTTAAAACTTAGGTTCTCATCATGCGTGCATCCCAGAGGGTGCTTGGTTGCTTTAAAGAAAGCCAGAGATAAACGGTACTTATCCGTTAGCCGGGCGCATCCGGCAGGTGGCGCTAATTCCATTCATACTTCATTCATTCATACAGGTGGCGCTAATTACATTAACACTTCACGTAACAAAAGTGTTAATGTAAGCGATTGTATTTTGTTTGAAGTGGCCGTCTTGCTGCAGCCAAATGTATAGTAAAAACACTGAGTGAAGGGAATTAAAATGAAGCCGGGGACAATGTAACAGATGAAGCCGCTGGCTTCGTGTCTCGCTCTCCTCCCCCTTGCCCTCTCTGCTATACAATACTGGCAGCTGGCGGGGACATGGTGTGGGAGCAATCTGTGCGGATGGGACTGGAGAAAGCCCCAGGCATGTATAAATCTTTTAAGTACCGTATGTTTATCTCTGGTACACTTTAACCTCTTGAGGACTGCAGGGCTAAACCCCCCAAGTGACCAGGCCATTTATAGTAAAATTGGCCACTGCAGCTTTAAGGCCAAGCTGCAGGGCCACACAATACAGCAAACAAGTGATTCCCCCCCCCCCCCTTTTCTCCCCACCAACAGAGCTCTCTGTTGGTGGGGTCTGGTCGCATGGGGGATGTTTTTTTTTTTTTTTTTTATATAAATATTGATGTCAGTTTTTTTTTTTAATAAAAATACCTGTCTCTGAGTTTTTTCCCTCCCTCCCTCCCTCCCCAAAGCCAGCCAATTGCGGCGATCGGCTGTCATAGGCTTCTGCCTATGAGAGCCGATCACTCTCTTGTCTCCCAGGTGGACAGCCGTGTGATACGGCTGTCCCCAGTACAGCGCTGCTGCCGATCGCAGCGCTGTACATAGAAATAGACGGCGATCACTCCGGCTAACAGTCTCCAAGCTCCGCCCCCCAAGCAGGAGATGCGCTCGCAGCGTGCGCGCGATCTCCTGCATTAGCTGGCCCCAGGACTTTACGCCAATCGGCGCTAGGCGGTCCTGGGGCTGCCGCCGCGGCCACGCCCATCGGCGTGACGTGGGCGGAAAGAGGTTAAAGAGAATCTGAAGCCAAAATAAAAATGGCTTTTTAGCTTATATCCCTATAAGGCATGTTTTCCCCTGCTAAAACGCCCCTACTGTGCTGCATAACGAGGGGTCTTAAATCCCCCCCAAATCCCCCCGTAAAATCCATGACTTTCTTGGTCGTGGATTTTGCTGCCCCTATGCGCTTCCGTGTAAGGCAGGGCTATGAGCTGCAGCCCTGCCTCACATGCGTCTGTCAGCAGATCCGCCTCTCCCCGCCCCTCTCAGCGAAGGAAGACTGATAGACCCGTGTGAGGCAGGGCTGCAGCTCATAGCCCTGCCTCACACGGAAGAGCTCCCCGGGCAGCACAGGGGGGATTTGAGGGGTAACGACCCCTCGTTATGCAGCACAATGGGGGCGTTTAACTGGGGCATACATGCCTCATAGGGATATAAGATGAAATGCACGCTTTGGATTATTTCAGGACTCATTACCATATGCCAACTTGCATGCTGAGGTTCTGTTCCACCCTGCCTTTGGAGCCAAATTTAGCAACACATCAGTGCTAGGGGATCCATCGATCCATGTGTATTGCTTCTTTCCATGGACATTTGTATCTCTACCCTTATGAGTGGGACTCCTACATGGGGATTTTTTGAGGACTGCAGCCTCTATTTTTTCCATTAGGCGATGCCTGAGGGAATTGAGCTATATATTTTTAAATCTTTAGATTATATAGTATCTGTATGATGTGATGGTTTTTAGACTTGATACCCAATAAAGCTGTTTTGTATTTTCTCATGCACCCAATAGCCAATTCTCATTCTTTGTTTATAATAATAAGCTTAAAAGCCATTTTTATTTTGGCTTCAGATTCTCTTTAACCTCCTTGGCGGTAACCCCGTCTGTAACACGGGGTAAGCCGCCGGAGGGTGCCGCTCAGGCCCAGCTGGGCCGATTTACATCATTTTTTTTTTTGCTACACGCAGCTAGCAAAGTGCGTGTGCATATGCATAACGATCGCCGCCGCCGATTCGCCGCTATCCGCCACGCCCCCCCCTCCAGACGCCTTGCGCTGCCTGGCCAATCAGTGCCAGGCAGCGCTGAGGGGTGGAATCGGAACACCCGCTGACGTCACAATGTTGATGATGTCATCGCGATCGTCGCCATGGCGATGGGGAAGCCCATACAGGAAATCCCGTTTAGAACGGCATTCCCTGCAGGGTAAAAGCGCCGGCGGCAATCGGAGGGGTGGGAGGGGGGAAGCATGTAGCTAGCGCTAGGCGGATTTATTGTACCGCCAGGGGGGTTAAGGGGGATACTAGAACTCCTCAAGATAGTGAATGTTGGGATTAAAAAATAAGTCCTATACAAACAAACATGAATAAGTATATTAGTTAGGGTAATTACAAGCATAAAGGGATGTTTAGAGAACATTTATACCAAAATCTTAAAGGAAACCTTAATCTAAATAAAAGTAGCCAATATAATTTACCTGGGGCTTCTTCCAGCCCCTGCAGTCCATTTGCTCTGCTCAGATCAACAGCTGTGCCCCTCTGAAAGCTGCCTGACTGGCCCAACTCCTGATTGCTGTTCTTGCACAGTTCAGAAAAATTGCAACTGCACATGTGCCGAGCACTTCCAGCTACAGGAGCATGATCAGGAAGCATTGGACCATGCATGTGCAGTAGCCCACAACTGGCTCAGTTGGCCAGCATTCAGAAGGGAACTGCTGCTGAACAGATCAGAACTGTGGTGGGCCAGAAGGACTACAAGGAGCTAAAAGAAGCCCTAGGCAAGTTAAACTGTCTATTATATCCAGAAGGTTACAATATCAGAGTTTACTGAAATAAGTGAACTCCGACCTCAGGTGCCGGCAAATGCGTCTGTATAAATATACAATGTATGACCAATTCAGATATACTTTCCCTGGTCCCTTGGCTTTACTATAAAGGGATTCTGCTGTAGTGTGTTAGTACAGAGTCTTTATTAATGTTTTTCTGTCTCCTTAGTAAAGAACTGTGGCCACTAATGGATAAATGGGTGAAACGCAAAAAGGGAAATCCAAAAGTCACCTTTGTTCCAGACATCATTGTTGCGACTGTACTCCGCCTTGTTGGTGAGTTTTGTATTTCAGCTGTGGATAACATGGGTCAGGTTCACATGAAGTGGAGAGAACATTGCAACAGCAGAGATTAGAAAGCGTAATTGCATTCTAAAGCAAAATTGTATTTGGTCATTGAAATGAGCTGTTTATAGCCACTTTATATGATGGTGAAAGGTGGTTCCAGGTGGTTTCTTGCAGCTTCATCATGAATGCATTAGATCAGTGTTTCTCAAACCTGTATTCGTGACCTGTTTTGCAGGCATCCTCACCTATGCACCGGTGGGGTAATTAGTGTCTCAACTACATGGAATCTACTTAGCTGAGACACCTGTGCATAGGGTGAGGTTGCCTGCAAAACATGCACCGTTGGGGAGTCACAAGGACAGGTTTGAGAAACACTGCATTAGATACTAGACGAGCTTACATCAGCCCACATTATTCAGATAGAAAATAGGATTATAGTGTTAAGACATGCAAGGAGACGCACCTCCGCTTCAAAAACAAGCCCACGGAGGGCTAGACTACCTTACACTTAGGATCCTGAACCTGCTCGTTGTCTTCATGGTCCTTCCCAATCCCTGTCCCTGGCTCTCTTCTTAGACTGGTTCCATCAGAAGAGCCTCTCAGAAGTTTCCTCCAGGGATGATGAGCAGTTCAGAACTGTGTATGCTAAAATTCTGAACCATGGTTGTGCAGCAATAGAGAGCGCTCAATTTCAAACACTTTCTTTCACTTCCCATGTGCGGATTCGGAACTCTATCATGCGCACTTCAGAATCCAGGCGGCTGGGGACAGAATAGCATCGGCAACGAGGTATGGGACAGATCCCAAAGACAATAAACAGTATCAGGCTTTTCTTATCTGAGACAGCCCTGAACTGCTGCCTCAGCTGAGTTCCATCTGTAGTGGGCACTTGTGCATGTGCTATCTGTAGCAAGAGGTATATGGAGGCTGCCATATTTTCTAACTCTAAATTAATACTAGTGGCCTGCCAGCCCTGCTTATCTATTTGGCTGCAGTAGTGTCTGAATTGCGCTTGAAACAAGCATGCAGCTAATCTTGTTAGATCTGACAATAATGTCAAACACCTGATCTGCTACATGCTTGTTCAAGGTCTATGGCTGAAAGTATTAGAGACAGAGGATCAGCAGAACTGCCAGGCAGTTGGTATTGCTTAAAGGACTTACGAGGCGAAATTAAGAAAAGAAGTTAATCACCTGCCTCACCTTTTAAGGCACGGAGGACGCCGTCCGCGCCCTCCGTACCAATCCGCCGGGTCCTCCCGCTCATTAGCCCCCCGGGCCGACTGCCGACCCCACGGCCCGGGTCGGGCTCTCCTGCCTCTCGTAAAATGGCCGCTTGCTCTGGCCGTGGCTGCGCAGTCCGTATAGCTAATGAGCTGGGGGGACCCGGTGGATCGGCACGTAGGGCGCGGACGGCGTCCTCCGTGCCTTAAAAGATGAGGCAGGTGATTAACTTTTTTTCTTAATGTCGCCTCGTAAGTCCTTTAAAAGGAAAATGAATATAGCAGCCTCCGCATACCTCTCACTACAGTTGTCCTTTAAGTACTCATGTCATCGGTGGTACCAAGTATCCTCCAATTCGCCACAGTTCCATTGCAGACTGGATGAAATAAAATAGACTGGCAGGATGCTGCAGTGACATCAAGGCTTGTTCGGGTCATACAATGTTACAAATTCCCTTATATCATTATGAGGCTTTGTTCACATTATAAATCGCCAGCGCTAAGTGCTTTTCCCTTTGCGCTTAGAAAAGCACTTTTGCTGAGCGATTAGTTTATTCACTTCCTGACGTCAGTCAGGAAGTGAACTCTTTGACCCAGAAAAAGAATAAATACAATGCATTTATTTTTAAAGAGACTCCGTAACAAAAATTGCATCCTGTTTTTTATCATCCTACAAGTTCCAAAAGCTATTCTAATGTGTTCTGGCTTACTGCAGCAGGTTCTACTATCACCATCTCTGTAATAAATCAATTTATCTCTCTCTTGTCAGACTTATCAGCCTGTGTCTGGAAGGCTGCCAAGTTCTTCAGTGTTGTGGTTCTGTGATGCATCTCCCCCCTCCAGGCCCCTCTCTGCACACTGCCTGTGTATTATTTAGATTAGGGCAGCTTCTCTCTTCTCTCATCTTTTACAAGCTGGATAAATCCTCCTCTGAGCTGGCTGGGCTTTCACATACTGAAGAATTACATACAGGCAGAGCTGTCTGCACTCTGCAGAAAGAAACAGCCTGACACTTCAGTGCATGAGAGATGCAGGGGGAAAGAAACACACAAATGATCTCTTGAGATTCAAAAGGAAGGGTGTATACAGCCTGCTTGTGTATGAATGTATTTTCTATGTGTGGACATACTGTACATCAACCTACTTCCTGTTTTGGTGGCCATTTTGTTTGTTTATAAACAAACTTTTAAAAACTGTTTTTAAGCACTTTTAATGAAATTGTGTCAGAGGGTAATAGGAGATGTCCCCTAACACACTGGTATGTTTACTTTTGTGCGATTTTAACAATACAGATTCTCTTTAAAAGCGCTCTGGAAGTCGCTATTCAAAACGCTTTTTCAAGCGCTTTGCAATTTCCTTATACCTTCCATTGAGCAAAAAACGCTTAGAAAATGGTACATGTAGTGCGTTTGCGATTTTAATAAAATCGAAACACGCACATGTGAACACTCTCATAGGAAATCATTGCACAAGTGCTTTTAGGGCAATTTCTAAAATCGCCAGCGATTTAAAAAAAAACAAAAAACAAAAAAAAACGGAAACGGTCATAGTGTGAACAAGCCCTTACTGCAGATAGTTGTTTATTTTGACTGTGTTTTTTAAATTATTGTCTGGCTTCATGATTGAAAGTGATCAGATACTTATCTGGATATACTGCAAAATGCATAAGAATACTTACTATTATCTTATGCCTGTTGCACACCATGCAATTTCCCATCAATCGAGTGGAATCCGTTATTTCCGACAGGTCTTCGGATTTTTTTCTGATCGCTTCTATACAAAATCGTTCAGAAAAAGGATCGGAAATCAAATCGGACCTGTCAGAAACAATCTGTTCATCCTGTCTGACGGGAAATTGCTTGTTGTGCACCAAGCATTACTGTTTCTCTTCTCTGCAAAGCCTGTGTTATGCTAGGTACATACCATACAATTTTTGGCAGATTTACCTGCCAGATCGATTATTTCCAACATTTCCGATCTGAATTTCGATCGATTTTCTTTTTTCTCTTTTTTTTTTTTTTTGGCCCCGATCACTTTTAATATTTTATCTGCTTTTGGTTGATTTTCATAGCACTAAACTAAAAACAATCAGCAAATCGAAATTCAGATCGGACGTGTTGGAAATAATCGATCTGGCAGGTAAATCTGCCAGAAAATTGTATGGTGTGGACCTAGCATAAAATCCTTTAGCTTACAGAATCCAGGAAAAAGGATCAATCTCTTTTTGATGTTTTTGTTTCTTCTATCTATTTAGATAAGTTTTCTGCAGCACGCCCTCAAATCCCTAGCCTTCCATGATGGCACGGCTAAGCGATCTAGATGCATGCTCGTATCACTGCAAGTGCAGACTTGCATCCTGCAAGATGCATGCCGGCTAATGGAAACCGGACCTTCTTTCCACTAGGTGCCGCAGGTGTTTCCGATCCAGCTGCGGCACCGTACTGCTGCGAAAGCCGCAGCCCAAATCACATAGCCGTGCCATGCACCACTATAGGAATTAGACTGCACGCTGTTGGAAATTGCTGCATGCCGTCCAGATTTGCACCGCAGTGCGATTCCGACAGCAAACCACTGCTAGGTATATGCAGTGTTTACTGCCCGACTCGCCTGTGGGGAAACGCTGCAGATTGGGACTGCATTCGGCCCTAGTGGAAACAGGTCCTTATGGTGATAGTCCCTTAACCACCTTGACGTTATGATTCTTTCCGGATTTAGGGTCTAAAATAGGTGCAATTTATTTGCATGCTTTTAGATGCTAAAACCTGGAAAAAATCATGCTGCTATGGAGTTCTGCTGCAGCCTAGCTCACCTCCCTGGAATCCAGTGCAGCAGTTTTCCCTCCGTCCTCCAGGTGGCGCTGTAACCCTATAGTGAGATTGCCGGCTGTTGTCGTGACAGACAGCAATCTCACCAGGGGGAAGCCGAGCCTTGGAGGAGAGGAAGAAGAATGGCGGCCGACATCAGGATCCCCCTGAAGGTGCGTTAAAACGCCCGCTGCGCGCATTGCTCTGCAGTAACCTCCCGGCGACTACACAGAGTTCAGCTCGGGCTCCTAACATGTTTTTTACACCCTGAGCTAAACTTCTGATTACCACTAAGGAGGTTAAGAGTAAGGGACCTTTTACACTTAATTGCAATTAAAATGCATTAAAGGAGAACTGTAGTGAGAGGTATATGAAGGTTGCCATGTTGATTTCCTTTTAAGGAATACCAGTTACCTGGCAGCCATGCTGAGCTATCTGCCTGCAGAATCGCACCAGAAACAAGCATGCAGCTCATATTGTCAGATCTGACAAAAATGTCAGAAACACCTGATCTGCTGCTTGTTCAGGGTCTAGGGCAGTGGTCCTCAAACTAAGGCCGCGGGCTGAATATGGCCCCCTGAGGCTTTATCGGCCCCCCACACACAAAATGTATTACTTATAGATGCAGTCAGCTACATCTTTAAATATTGGTGGTCCGCATATAGAATGAAGTCAGGAAGCAGTAATTCGCTGGTTTCCAATCAAATTCCACATCAGTTGACACTGCTGTCCAATTGGACTGCAGGTTGTCACCTGGGTATGCTTCACTATCTGGCCCGCAAAGACTTCTACATTATTTTATGTATACTCCGGCCCCCCAGCAGTCTGAGGTCTGTTGACCCGGCCCTCGACACAAAATGTTTGGGACCCCTGGTCTAGGGTAAAAAGTATTAGAGGCAGAGGATCAGCAGGATAGCCAGGCAACTGGTATTGCTTAACCACTGAAGCCCACAAGGTTGTTTATTTTTGCATCTGAGCAACTTTCACCTCCCATTCATTTGCCAATAACTTTAAAAAGTCCTGGAAGCGTGATTGTACGTTTCCAGGAAGCATTAGGATGACGGGAAACTTTTTGTTACTCAGAAAAACCACAGCCTCTGATAAGAGGCGGTCGGTCTTTCTGCGGGGGGCTTCAATCAATGAATGGGATCTATAATCCCATTCATTGATCGCACGTGGCCCGCAGGAGTGCGCGCAGCCTATCTGGATGAGAATGTTCGTCCAGATAGGCTTAAGTGGTTAAAAGGAAATCAATATGGCAGCCTCTATATACCTCTCACTACAGTTCTCCTTTAAAGGACCACTATCAAGATAAAAGTAGGCAGTTAAAATCTGACAGAACCGACAGGTTTTGGGCTAGTCCATCTCCTCATGGGGGATTCTCAGGGTTTTCTTTGTTTTCACCAGCATTTCCTGAACAGCAGTTTAACTGCCAAAATAGTAAGATACCAGCCAGACTCTCTAGTCACTTGCACACTATTTTGTCAGTTTCACTTTGTTTTCAACAGCATTCCTGAACAGCAGTTGCAAAGTGTAGCTGACAAAATAGTGTGCATGTGAGTAGGGAGGCTGGCTGGTATCTTACTATTTTAGCCAGGCCCACCATCAGGGGGGGACAGGCATCACTTCCGTGAGGGGCCCAGGGCCCCCAGGGGGCCCGGCCCCCTCCCAACACGGATTGCTGGATTTGACCTGGCAGGAGAGCTGGGGCAGTGTCGCACACCGGCAGCAGATCAGCTCTTTATCGGCAATCGGCTGTCTGCTCTGGCTGCTGCTTTCTTCTACACTCTCTCCTGCATACACGCAGTGCAGAGGAGAGCGCCCCTCCCTTCCCCTCTGACACTGAGGGGCGGGGCTGAGCCAGCGAGAGAGATTCAAGCCTGTAGAGATGGGAAGTTCGGATCTTTTCAATGATCCGGATGATTCGAATCGGATCATTGAAGAGATCCGGATCTTTGATTCGAATCTCGGATCATTTTACTACCGGAAGCATTCGGGGTGAAATGAACAGCAGGACAGGTCTGTGGACAGGAGAAGGGGAGGGGGGTGGACACACAGAGAGAATGGGAGAAGATGGACAGAGGGCAGGGAGTGGACAGAGAAGGGAGGAGGGACGAGCAGAGAGCAGAAATGTTTGCACGTAATACCCACATTTATGCTTTACATATATTTCACCTATATGTTCATCTGTACACTTTGAAAGAAAAGGTCGCACAGTGAAAGAAAGCATTCCCAGAAGATAAGTGCAGCTGTTTAGTGCCGAGTGCAGGAGGATTATATTGCCTTTCAATCACACTGTCTGCAAAGTTACTGAGCTGTGCTGAGCCAAAAGCTTCCCATGTGTTCACTTTGCAGCACTACGGAACAGCCAGCCTGTAATGGGCAGCACGTTATAGCCAGTATGTGTGCTCTATATCTGGCAGTGGCACCCATGTCCCCTCTCTCTCATCTACCTGTCTCCCTGCAAGGCTGGCTCCTCTCCTACTCAGCAATCCATCCCTGCTCTGCTTCCCAAACCCCGCTGCCCGCTGAGAGGGGGCGTGTCGCTCCTGGCCCCGCCCCTTTTGCGATCCGAATCACTCATTTTGATGATTCGGATGATCGACTCATAAAATAGATTCGGATCAAAGATCCGAATCGTTCATGATCCGGACAACACTACAAGCCTGGGAGGAAGATGGCTGAACATGGCCTGCCTTGGAGAACTTCCTGCAGAGACCAGGATCACAGGGCAGCCGTTTGTTCCTTCTCCACTCCCGTCCGAGGACTCCAGCAAAGCTCGGGGAAGGGGAGCGTGCTGGGACAGCTTGCTCACATGGGGAGATGCAGTGCAGCCTTCACTGGCTGCAACAGGAAGCTGGAAAATCCGATGTTCCTGTGTCTCTGCTGATGTGACCCTGGCCTGTATGCATGTGCGTACCTGCCCCTGAGTCCTATGTCCCATTTGTCCACTTCCTCTCTATAGAGGTACCACTGCCCCCAGCAAGCCCTTCTCCTTTCTATAGAGGTACCACTGCCCCCAGCAAGCCCTCTTTCCCTTTTATATAGGTACCACTGCCCCCAGCATGTATGAATTATTTTTTGTGCTGTGGACATACCATAATCTGCATTGCTCTCTACTTGTATTCAAAGAAAGCCGTCTTCTGTGCCACCACCACTCAGCCCTCTTTCCTTGTCTCATCCCCCTGTCACTCTCCATTCCTCCTACCTCTTGCTACATCTTCACTTTACCTCTTCCTCCTCCTTCCTTCCATTTGTGCTGGCAGTAAGGTATACCTTAGTAGAAAATAAAATGAAAAATGGGGGGGGGGGGGGGGGGGAGTAGGCATGTTTAGCGGGCTCTCCTCATGCCCACCACTCCCTAGTTCTACTTTGTCCTACTCAATTAATCTATAGCAACCCACTTCTGGGTCGGGGTGGTCGCAGCTTACTGCGCAGGCGCTGCCCAGGAAGCGTATCCTTGTAAGCATTCATGCAGCCAGTAGGGAGCGCTTTGTGCAGGCACACTACGTAGTTGTGACATCACTGCTACCTAGTGTGCCTGCGCAGAGCGCTCCTGGCCACGTGAATGCATACAAGGATTTGCTTCGCCGGGCAGCGCCTGCGCAGTAAGCCGCAACCACACCGACTCAGAAGTAAGCTTGGGGGGGGGGGGGGGGCGCTTTTTCTTTTCCACTAAGGTATCCTTAATCCTATGCTCCCGGTATGAAGGCACTTGCTGGCGGGCACGGGATGGGGTGGCTCAGTGGGGGGGGGGGGGGGCAACCTCATGATGAGTGAGGGGCCCTAAAATGTCTGATGGCGTCCCTGATTTTAGCTGTTAAACTGCTGTTCAGCAAATGCTGTTGAAAACAAAGACAACCCTGAGAATACCCCATGAGGAGATGGACTGGCCCAAAACCTGTCATTTCTGTCAGATTTTAACCTCTTGACGACCAGCTAACACCGATTGGCGTAAACTGGTCGTCTGCGGGTTTCCATGGAAACGGCCACTCGTTCGAGCAGCCTTTCCATGTCCGCTCACGGAGGGTGTTTCCGTGAACAGCCGGAGAGCCGCCGATCGCGGCTCGCCGGCAAAATGTAAACGCGGGGAAGAAATCCCCGCTGTTTACATCATACGGCGCTGCTGCGCTGCAGTGCCGTAAGGCAGATCGTCGATCCCCGGCCTCTGATTGGCCGATGATCGCCGGCCTATGATAGGCTGAAGCCTATCCTTCAATGCGCAGGACTGATATCCGTCCTGCGCAGCTCACAGGGGGAGGGAGAGGGACGGAGCGCAGAGAACGCTGCGGAGGGGGGCTTTGAAGAGCCCCCCCACAAAGCGCAACAAGCTGGCTGCGATCAGACCCCACCAGCAGGACATCCCCCTAGTGGGGAAAAAAGGGGGTAAGCCTGATCGCCCTGGCATAATCCTGATCTGTGCTGCGGGCTGGAGAGCCCACGCAGCACAGATCAGCCATAAATCCCCTGGTCGTCAAGTGGTTAAATGCCTACTTTTTTGACGATAGTGGTCCTTTAACTGTAAAAGGTCCCTGAAGGTTATGCTATAATCTGACAAGGGTCCGACCATACAAACTGTCACTTGCATGCCTGAAGTTTAACTCTTTCTGGCAGGGAAAAAAAACTGCCTTTTGTGTGCTTGCCACTGCACATACACCTTTATCTCATCATGTTACATTACCTCTAGTACACTTTAATCTGGAAGATAGTGACAATATGGTTGTGCAACAGGGGAACCCATGTCATTACCCATTAAATTTAATTGCTCATTTCTTCTTGCAGGGTACCTGTGTCAGATGGGCTTAAAGGAAGGCTTTGTTACTGCTGTGAAGAATGTGGCTGCTGTCATGATTGCATTTCTACAACATGCTAATGAAGAAGGTACTTGAAATGCGATAAATTAGATATTAAGATAATTATACAACAGATATTAAGAAATTATTTAAATTGTTCCCACTGCTTTGACACATTTTTATTAAAGTACCATGTAAGCCAATAGCAATCATTTGTAGGATAATTGTATTGAGGTCAGCCAGTAAATAGTCTCATTCGAATTCTAAATAGTCCTCATTGCTAACCTGCTGTGATACTGAACTGTTGAAAGAAAGACATCCGTCTATCAAGTTCAACCAGGGAGAAAAAAAAACACCTCTCCTAGCAAGTATCGCTTGTTTATAGGACATTTGTCAGAGCATAATATTCAGTGTGAATGTCATTTTGTAGGCAGTGTGAATGGTGTTGGTAGAGTCAGTGCTGGGCCGAAATTACGCATGAGCGTAATTACGCATCGTAATTCAATGTAAATTTACGCGTAAGCGTTACGCGTAACTTACGGTCTTACGCGTAATTATTTACGCGTAAGACCGTAAGTGGTATCGTAATTACACTGTCTACCGTAATTGCAAGGCATGCGTAATTTTACGAACACTTACGCGTAATTTTACGCGTAATTACTAACGTAAAATCTCCTATTTTCTAAGAGTAGCCAATCAGTCAACATCCTAAGCAACCAATAGTATCTTCTCCCGCCCTTCAGTATAAGCGTACGTTTTGACGCATACGAATGATATGTACGCAATAACTGTCACATTGACGGCTATTGCGTACATATCGTCCGCATGCGTCCAAAAATACGCATTAATGGTCATTACGGCACTACGCGTAACATCGTAGTGTAAGCGCCTTCATTACGGTACCCTTACGCGTAATTGCGTAAGTTTACGCGTAATTACAGTGATGTACCGTAGATAATTTCCTACGCCGTAACCGTAATTGCGTAATGCGTAATAGCGTAAAATTACGCGTAATGATCCGTAAGCGTAGATTTTTCCATTACGAGCAGCACTGGGTAGAGTGATGCTTTATCCCAGCAGATGGAGCCACATTAATACACAAGAAACAACTCGGTGGAACAGCCAGTCTCCATCTAGGGTGTGGTAGCTGATTTAGCTACGGAGGAATTTTTTCTACACGATGTCATAGCACAGTTTGACCCTTGTGACTATATACAGTGTCACAACAGCCTGAATTTTGAAATGTTTATCCCAGGCATTTCAATATTAGATCCCTTATGGCATTTTCTCTTTAAACTACCCCAGAAGCAAAAGGTTTATAGAGGCTGACATATTTTTTTTTTTTTTTTAAAACAATACCAGTTGCCTGGCAGTCCTTGTAATCCCTGGCTGCAGTAGTGTCTAAATCACACACCTGAAACCGGTATGTGGCTAATTTACCGTATATACTCGGCTATAAGTCGAGACATTTAGGACTGACTCAAAGTAAAAAAGTGGGGGGGTCGCCTTATACTCGAGTCAGTCCTAAATGTCCCACTTATAGCAGGGTGGGGGGAGGGCATCGCTCTCTCTCTCCCCCTTTGATGTAGCCATCATGCTGTAACTTTCCCACCTTCCCTTCTTCCCCCGCATCTCTGTGCAAATGTGGGCTGCCTCTCTCTCCCCCTCTGTGTAATTAATGTTAGGTGCCCTCGCAGCTGAAGCCGACACTTAAGTTTTATTGCCAGCACGGAATCCTCCCTTCATGCCGCTCTCTGTCCAATAGTACAGCGCGACTCTCGATGTCACATGACAAATGAAGTCACATGACATCGGGAACTGGAGCTGTACTAACGGACAGAGAGCGGCATGAAGGGAGGATTCCGTGCTGGCAATAAAACTTAAGTGTCAGCTTCAGCTGCGAGGGCACCTAACATTAATTACACAGAGGGCGAGAGAGAGGCAGCCCACATTTGCACGGAGATGCGGGGGAAGAAGGGAAGGTGGGAAAGTTACAGCATAACCGTATGCTGGCAATGGGAACTGTGTCACTTCTGCTGCAGTGATCACTGTGCATCACATCGCACAGAGGGGGGAGAAAGAGGATGGAAGCACATTGCGGGGAAGGGGACAGAAAGAGGCAGCCTTCCCAGCGCATAACATTACAGAGTTGTGCTGGGAGGGAGGGGGGATTTTCAGTGTGTTGGAGGTGATTTAGCACTGAAGGGAGGGATAGAGAGACGCTGGCTGCTGGGGCTCTGGGAAGGGTCTATTGTTTAAAGTGGACCTGATCTCAGATCTTTCTCTCTGCTCTAAAAGATATGCAATAGCATAATAACCTTTAAAAGAAAAACGGCTTTTGTGTGCAGATGTATTGGAGAATTTGTATCAGCTGTAGTGTGTCTACTTCCTGTTTTCATGGAAGCAGGCATATTGTTAACATCCTGTGCTTTCAAATGAGCTTATCTGCCTTGTCAGGTGACACGGGAGAGATCAAATTACAGCTTGTGATTAGACACAGATGAGGGGGGATTAGGCAGGCTAAACTCTTGATACATACAGGGTGCATTTCTCTAGGTTTTCTTTATGTCCTGTGCAAGGCTTCAAGTCTACTGTGCAGCCATTAACTTTGCTAGATAGACTTGTACTTGAGTAATTAAATAATTCCAGCTTAAGAGGGTCAAATATTGGGGTCGACTTATACACGAGGTCGACTTGTATCCGAGTATATACGGTAGTCAGACTTCAGTCAAACATCTGAACTGCATGCTTGTTCAGTGTCTGTGGTTACAAGTTTTAGAGGCAGAGGATCAGCAGGACCGCCAGGCAACTTGTATTGTCAGCCTCCATCTAGTGCCGACAAAACTCTCTATTGGTCACTAGAGATGGCCCGAACGGTTCGCCGGCGAACTTCTGGTGATTCACGATCGTGGAGAACCGCAAACTTTTCCAGAAGTTCGGTTAGCCCCCATAATGCACCATTAGGGTCAATTTTGACCCTCTACATCACAGTCAACAGGCACATTGTAGCCAATCAGGCTACACTCCCTCCTGAAGCCACTCCCCCCCCCCCCCCACCTTATAAAAGGCAGGCACCGCCGGCCATTTTACTCACTCGTGTGCCTGCAGTAAATAGAGAAGGGACAGCTGCTGCAGACTCTCTCATAGGGAAAGATTGGTTAGGCTTTTGTAGGCTTCTTAGCTTGCTCCTTGCTGATTCTTATTGCTAAAATAGCACCCAACAGCTCTTTTGAGAGCTAATCTTGTTCTTGTGATCTATTTTTTTTCTGTGTGTGTCCCACTGACACTTGTGTTGCATAGACAGCCTTGCGAATTCATAGTGTGTGTATCACTGCCAGGCCCAGCACATTCAGTGACTACCTGTGTGTGTGTGACAGGCAGCTGCACATTGTAATACCCAGTACTGCATATACCTAACTACCTGTTGTTCACAGTGCACCCACCTACCTACGTGAGTTGAGCGCACACAGCGTCACTGTGCCTGTCCGCTACCTGTCTGTGTGACAGGTGCACATTGTAATACCCATCAATGCATATACCTACCTGTTGTTCACAGTGCACCCACCTCATCACTGCATATACCTACCTGTTGTGTTTAGTGCACCCACCTACCTACGAGAGTGCACGCAGCGTGATATACCACTCCTTGCATACCTGTTAACTGCACCTGTGTGACTGCACGTTGTATTAGTCAAGTCAGTGCATACCTTTCACTTGAATGGATGGCAGACTTGCCCTCCATAACAGATTCTCGTTAAAGGATTTAAAGTTGATTCGTCTCATATACAGCAGGGCCTCGAAAGTCCTCCTGTATTGTTATTTTTGGTCACTACCTTGAACGTGCATGCCATGCCTGCTGCCTTCCATGGATGTGTGGTGGTGGTAGCCCTTTCTTAGGCTCCCACTCTGGCCCGGAATCGAACCAGGATTCCCCGGCCATTACCCGTGGTCACCATGGTACTGAAAAAGTACCATTGAAAGTTTCACACAGTTGAATGAATGGCAGACTTGCCCTCGTCAACACATTCTTGGCAAATGCTTTGGTCTGCAAAGCACGGTCAGGGCAGGTACATTACTTGTACAGCATAGGTCTCAGGCTCCCACTTTGGAGCGGAATCGAACCCTGATTCCCCGGCCATTACCCGTGGTCACAATGGCAGACTTGTCCTCCATAATAGATGGAGGTACTGAACAGCAAGTAGAAAATCAGATAGGGTAGGGTAGGAGGCGCCCGTAGCGGACAGATGTAATGTTATGCAGACAATTGTATCTTTATGCGGATAATTATAACTTTAATTGTTAGCCAATGTGGTAGTAAGACAAGGGATGGTCCTACCTTAATAAGAGCAGGCGCCCGAGATAGCCACTCTATTACCCAGAGGGTACATCACTCGACCTGAGGAAGCGGTCTTTCCGCGAAACGCGTTGTCAATTTTAAAGTGCCCATTAAAGTTATCAAATCGTTAAACCAGTAAGTGGATGGACTGCTCTAAGGTAGGACCATCTCTTGTCTTACTACCACATTGGCTAACAATTAAAGTTATAATTATCCGCATAAAGATACAATTGTCTGCATAACATTACATCTGTCCGCTACGGGCGCCTCCTACCCTACCCTATCTGACGTCTTACCCCGGTTCGGGGTCACCACTTTGGCAAGTGGAACCTTTTGAAGGAGCAGCGACCATCCAAGGACAAGGCCGAGCGGGAACGGTACTTTCCCGCATGCGCTTCAAGTGGTTGCCTGTCTTGCAACCCACTTTTGTGAGTATAAATATATAAGATTTAATCTATTATCACTCTAGATCCGCAATACTACACCAGATTGGGCTCCTGGCCTTTCTTCCCGCCCTCTTCTCTACCCTATCACAGCAGCAAGTAGAAAATGTAATTTAAAAAAAATAGATGTAAGCTTTAACAATGGTAGAGAAAGAACCATCGAAAGTTGATAAGGCAGTCAGACATTACCCGATATCACTGAGGAAGAGCAATCTCGCCATGGTGTGCAATAGTGCAATAGTCCAGCACAGCCGTCACAACACAAACAGCTGTTTGCGGTGCGTTACACAGTGAGTTTGTGTCAGTGTGAAGCAGTAGTCTAATTACACTCCCTGATTGATGTATACACATGCAAGATGTTTTAAGGCACATTAGGCCTGAAATTTAGCATTCAGTGTGATTTCTGCCCTTAAAACGCTGCTTTGCGTCAAATCCAGATTTTTCCCCAGGACTTTTGGCGTCTCACCCACTCTGCCATGCCCCCCTTCAGGTGTTAGACCCCTTGAAACATCTTTTCCATCACTTTTGTGACCAGCATAAATGTTTGTAGTTTTCAAAGTTCGCCTCCCCATTGAAGTCTATTGCGGATCGCGAAAGTTTGCGCGAACCGAACTTTCGCGGGAGGTTCGCGAACCGAAAATCGGAGGTTGGGGCCATCTCTATTGGTCACCATTTCTTGGTCCTATGTTTGTCCGGTGCGTAATTGATTTTAATGCACGTTTTACAGCTTAAATTATAGAATACTGTAATCCTCGATAAAGCAATGCTGAAGGCACAAACCACCTTTCTAACAAACACTTTGTCAGATAGTACAATTAAAGTAAATGCTGTGACACTACTTTTTATTTATTTATTTTGTAAAATCTTCAGTTTTCTTTTCAAATAGCACTGTGACCCATCTTTCACGTCTGGGTCAGTCCTTCGCTCCGGCGTCTTCTTACTCTGTGCATGAGAGCTGTGTTGTGTTCCCAAGCATGCGCACATGCTCTGTAGATGGTTCATACACAGCAGCATCCAAGTGTTTCAGCTTGATCTCTGCAGTAAGAGCTGGGAAGACACACAGGGCCAGGAGTGTGGCTGGGATGGGTGGAAGTGGGCTTGTAAAAGGGGGAGAATAGACAGAAGAAGACAGAGAGCTCTGCCTCTTCCTCCTTGCAAGTATCTGATCGATCAATATATTATCAAGAATATTTATATCACGCTTTTCTCCTGACGGACTCAATGCGATAGAGCTGCAGCCACTAAGGGCGCGCTCTATAGGCAGTAGTCGTGTAGGGGAGACTTGACCAAGATCTCCTTACTGAGTAGCTGCTGTCTTACTGATCAGGAAGAGCCGAGGTTTGATGTGACGGAGGCAGAACCCTTATAGAGACTCTGTAACAAAATGTTGAGCCTTATTTCTTCTATCCTATAAGTTCCTATACCTGTTCGAATGTGCTCTGGCATACTGCAGCCTTTTCTAGTCGCACTGTCTCTAATAAATCTTATGCTAGGTACACACCATACAATTTTCTGTTAGATTCTTCTGTTAGATGTACTTACAACATGGAAAAAAGGTATCTGGCAGGTAAATCTAAGAGAAAATCTAACAGAAAATTGTATGGTGTGTACCCAGCATTATCTTCTTTCCTCTGTCGGGCTCAGGCTAGAATGTGTGGAATGTACAGCACTGCTTGTGATAGGCAGCAGCTTTACACATCCTCTCCAAGCTCTCCTCTCAGCCTATCACACTCTGGTCAGCAGCCATGTTTGTAAACACTGCCTAAAACTGGCAATTACAAGCCAGGATTGCAGCAGGGAGAGGCAGAAACAGCACAGAGGGGCCCAGGAGAACATAATGAATAGAATGGTATGCTTTTTATTGCAAGAATTTTAGAGTACAGGTTCTCTTTAAAATTGACCTGAACTCTTGTACAGGACAGACAAAAACAGAGAAATGCACCCTGTATGCACTTAGAGAGTTTAACCTGTTTAATTCCCCCTCATTTGTGTTTAATCACAAGTTGTATTTTGATCTCTCCCCTGTGCCACCTGACTGCCATGGCAGATGAGCTCATTTGAAAGCACTGGATGTTAACATTAACTCTGCTTCCATGAATCAGGATGTAGAAACAGTGCAGATTTATTTTAGGATGTGTATCAGCTGTAACAAAGAAATGTTTTTTATTTAAAGGTTAATATGATGATGTGTATCTTGTAGAGCAGAGAGAACATTCTGAGTTCAGGTCCGCTTTAACCAGTTCACTACCCAGCCACTAAAAATGAGATGCAAATAATTCTGACATCACAGAATTATGCAAACATTTGTATGATGCAAATGTATTCAGTTTCTAAATGGACCAATTTGAATCCCACCTTGATTTCATTCAATTGGTACATTTTCATGCTGCATATACAGGATCTTCTCAAAAAATTAGCATATTGTGATAAAGTTCATTATTTTCTGTAATGTACTGATAAACATTAGACTTTCATATATTTTAGATTCAAATACAGACAACTGAAGTAGTTCAAGCCTTTTATTGTTTTAATATTGATGATTTTGGCATACAGCTCATGAAAACCCAAATTTCCTATCTCAAAAAATTTGCATATTTTATCCGACCAATAAAAGAAAAGTGTTTTTAAAACAAAAAAAAGTCATCCTTCAAATAATTATGTTCAGTTATGCACTCAATACTTGGTCGGGAATCCTTTTGCAGAAATGACTGCTTCAATGCGGCGTGGCATGGAGGCAATCAGCCTGTGGCACTGCTCAGGTGTTATGGAGGCCCAGGGTGCTTTTGATAGTGGCCTTCAGCTCATCCAGAGTGTTGGGTCTTGCGTCTCTCAACTTTCTCTTCACAATATCCCACAGATTCTCTATGGGGTTAAGGTCAGGAGAGTTGGCAGGCCAATTGAGCACAGTAATACCATGGCCAGTAAACTATTTACCATTGGTTTTGGCACTGTGAGCAGGTGCCAGGTCGTGCTGAAAAATGAAATCTTCATCTCCATAAAGCTTTTCAGCAGATGGAAGCATGAACCCACTTTTGAACCAGAAACAGTGGCAGAGGCGCCTGACCTGGGCTACAGAGAAGCAGCACTGGACTGTTGCTCAGTGGTCCAAAGTACTTTTTTCGGATGAAAGCAACTTTTACATGTCATTCGGAAATCAAGGTGCCAGAGTCTGGAAAAAGACTGGGGAGAGGGAAATGCCAAAATGCCTGAAGTCCAGTGTCAAGTACCCAGTCAGTGATGGTCTGGGGTGCCATGTCAGCTGCTGGTGTTGGTCCACTGTGTTTTATCAAGAGCAGGGTCAATGCAGCTAGATATCAGGAGATATTGGAGCACTTCATGCTTCCATCTGCTGAAAAGCTTTATTGAGATGAAGATTTCATTTTTCAGCACGACCTGGCACCTGCTCACAGTGCCAAAACCAATGGTAAATAGTTTACTGGCCATGGTATTACTGTGCTCAATTGGCCTGCCAACTCTCCTGACCTGAACCCCATAGAGAATCTGTTGGATATTGTGAAGAGAAAGTTGAGAGACGCAAGACCCAACACTCTGGATAAGCTTAAGGTCGCTATTGAAGCAAACCAGGACCTCCATAACACCTGAGTAGTGCCACAGGCTGATTGCCTCCATGCCACGCCGCATTGAAGCAGTCATTTCTGCAAAAGGATTCCCGACCAAGTATTGAATGCATAACTGAACATAATTATTTGAAGGTTGACTTTTTTTGTTTTAAAAACACTTTTTTCTTTTATTGGTCGGATGAAATATGCTAATTTTTAAATCATCAATATTAAAACAATAAAAAGGCTTGAACTACTTCAGTTGTGTGTAATGAATCTAAAATATATTAAAGTCTAATGTTTATCAGTACATTACAGAAAATAATGAACTTTATCACAATATGCAAATTTTTTGAGAAGATCCTGTATTTGCATACAAACTTGCAAACTCTGTTTGCATCTATTAACCACTCCTGGTTACATCATTTTTATGACTAATGGCTCAAATCAACAGTTGGCTACAAAGAGTAACTCTGAAGAATTTTTACAGCTTATAATTAAAAGCGTCCAGTTTTGTAATTCATTACTTAGCCCGAGAACAATTGACCACATTTTCCTGTAAAGGTGGAGGGAGCCATTTTTTTCTCTTTTAAAATGCTACTTCCGTTGTCTTTGTAATAGACTGCGTATGCAGAGTTGGTATTTTGGCGCCACAATTTTCTTGTTTCATTCAGGTATGTGACTCTAGAGTATTTAAGCTGAAAAAAACAGCATGGCAGCTGACATTTGGCACTTTATAAAAGGGCATAGACGGCAGCTATATTAAAAGGAAAGAGAATCGCCCCTAGGATTCTGCTCACTACAGGTTTTCTTTCAGGATGCTGCACATTTATATACTAATTGAGTATCTTTTTGCACTGTGCAGGTGTGCCTTGGGGAGTTCAGTTGGCATCTGCATACATGCTTTGTGACATTGCACCCAGTGACCCAGCAGCAATATACAAGACACTACAGGCATGGAAGGAGACGGCAAGGAATGATGCTCCACCAGCTATCATATGCTCTATGCAGGAAGTAGAAGCAATGTTGTCGTCATGAAAAGTGAATCCTTTTATTCTCTCAGGTGCAAAGTGATCCTGGATGAACAATATGTGCCTTTTTATTATCAGTTTGCACTTTGATGTGTAAGTTAAAAAATAATATATGTAATTTTTTTTATTTTTTTTTTACTTTTATTTTTTTTAGTCTGCAAAGCACAGGCAGGATATATGTACATCTGTAAAAATAACTGACTTGTAAAGGTTTTGTAGAATAAATTTTGATAAACACTTTTACCAATGCGCTGTGCAGCTTCACAACGTGTAAAATGACCAACGTGCACCTTTCTGTTGCTTAGAATGATGGTTTCATTTGGTCTTTTACCCATCTCTGAACTGTGTTAATGTGTGGTTTTCTAAGCTAGGCATACGCAAGAAGTTTTGAATCATGTAAGCTTGTTTTTGCTTCTTGAGTATCATGGTCTATTATTACTGCATATAGAATTGCCATAATACATTTGGTGGGGAAAGTAAGGTGAGATAACCCAAGGCGATTTGGGGGAGGGGGGGGGGGGGGAGTTGGCTTCTTGCCTAGGAAGATGGGAGCCTCCTGGATACTGCCCATCTCCTCCTCATTCCCACAGTTGCCGTGCTTGGATCCTCCGATCATATACGTTTATACGCTTCTCATATATGTTCTTACGGCTGTGGTCCCCTCTGTGTGCTAGTGTGACTGAACTGCACCTGTACAAGTATGCCCACACCTGCACAGTAAGCTGAGCAGCTCCACGCTACTGCACAGGCACGGCCATAGTCGCCCAGGTGCAGTATGTTTAAGAGGAGTGTAAAACTGTCAGAGGGTCCAGGGCAACTGCAGTGGTCTTGAGGAGGTTTTTCCTCTTCTTGGGTAAATATCTATTTTATTTATTTTATAGGCTCCTCCTGGTTTTCTTTAAGTTGTCTAGCAACTAGCAGTTAGGCCTTATTTCCACTTAGGCCTCGTTCAGACTATACGCACTGCCGTGCGCATTTTGGCAGCGCGTATAGTGTGCGACACGCAAGAACGGTAGAAGGGCATAGACAGCCCTTCTACCGTTCCCATCATATGCGCTGCGTGGCAGCGCGATTGCGCTATCGCGTGCTGCACGCATTTTTGGGAATCGCAGCGCAGATCCCATTCATTGTAATGAATGGGATCTGCAGCACAGCGCATAGGAGCGCAGATGGCGTGCGATCGGACGCGTTGCGTTCCAATCGCACAGACATCTGCGCTAATGATGTGAACGAGGCCTGTGTGCTTCTGTCCACTTTTTATCAGCACATCAATGTTACAGATTGATACATGTTGCTGAAAGGCGGACAGAAGCGCACTAGTGGAAATGAGCCCTAAACATTGGTGGATAGTCTCATGGAGCTGGTTGCGGCATTGTTCTTGCAGGAAGTTGGGGTACAGTAGTAGTTTTGGCTGAACCACATCAGATCACACTGCGCTGCCTCTAGAAATATCAATAGACTGACATGCATACACTGGTGCTCTAAAAACGTATTTCATGAGACTGAAGCTTGACCTTTACTGCTGAGTTGATTTTTTTTTTGCCTTTCATGACCAGTATGCTCAAGGTGCCCTGCCACTCCTGTATCCATAGTGATGAACACGTTGCTCAGCTTACCCCAGTGTATATTTATGTGCTTGTATGTTCACACTCTTTGCAAATAGTGCACTGTAAGACTTGCAGTCCTCCTGGGTGTTTTCTGCATCTGAATGCATGCAATGTTCTCATGATTGTACTGAATCATGCAGTACAAAACTAGTCAATTGGCAGTGGCAACATTAGTCGAAAGCAATGAGTAGGCATGGTCATTGAGATGCTGATAATTCCAAATACGTAGTAAAGTTATGCAAAGGTAGACCATTTAAAGGGACTCCGAGCAGTGCAGAAACTATGGAAAGATGCATATCATTTTAAAGCTCTATTTCTCCTCTTTCCAATGATCTATAAACCGCCACCCTACGGCTTTTAGTTTTCGCTATTTTCGCGATTGAAATTGCCGCGGCCGCGATTTCAATCGCGAAAATAGAGAAAACTAAAAGGCGTAGGGCGACGATTTCGGTGTCGCTAGAAAGAGGAGAAAGAGAGCTTTAAAATGATATCCATCTTTCCATAGTTACATTGTACTACACAGGACGACACTTTCCCCAGTGTCAGCAGCTCCATTCAGCAGAATGGAGCTGCTGATTTTAGGAAAAAGTCGCCCTGTGTAATACAATGTAACTATGGAAAGATGCATATCATTTTAAAGCTCTCTTTCTCCTCTTTCTAGTGACACCTAAATCGTCGCCCTATGCCTTTTAGTTTTCTCTATTTTCGCGATTGAAATCGCGGCCGCGGCAATTTCAATCGCGAAAATAGCAAAAACTAAAAGCCGTAGGGTGGCGGTTTATATATCATTGGAAAGAGGAGAAAGAGAGCTTTAAAATGATATGCATCTTTCCATAGTTTCTGCACTGCTCGGAGTCCCTTTTAAAATTTGACAAAATGCTGCAGCTGCTTCATTGGCCATCCCTAGTAATGAACTTGCTGAAAATGCTCACATTGCAGCTTGTCCCATGCATCCTGTGGCACTGTTCCCCAGCAGACTCTGAATGTTTCACTTGCTTCTGTCACTGCAGATAATTTAGCAGTGCCTCGATGTTGATGTTGGAGGTATCTGGTGGCCATACCATCTGTTGCATTATTTCATGTTCTCATTGTAAATACATCTGCTATGTATTTGGGGTCATAGTCATGCTGCAGAATTATGCTGCGTACACACTGGCGACTATGGTCGTTTGAAACAGCTAATTAACGATCGTTCCGCCGACAATCAGGGAAAAAACTTTACCCAACGATCATTAACATGAACGACAAAAGAACGACATCGGGAAGATGGAAATATCCGACCTGACGGATCGTATCTACCGACAATCGTTACAAAACTATAGTGTGTACAGACATCGGCCGAGAACGATCGTTGCAAGGGCCAATGCACCTACGTGGAATTCTGCCCAGCTTCAGTACTTCCTTTGTAGCGCGGCCGTAAAGATTGTTACATTGCTCATTTCAATTAAACTTTGCTTTCAAGTTAACAATCATATATTTGTATCTATTGTAACTCCATGTTAGTGTGTTTTATTAAATTTTATAGAAATATGTACGCAACATTTCCTTATGATCGTTCTTTTCTGCGAGAACGATCGTTAAAATGTGTATGATGATCGCTGCATCCCATCGTTGCATTCCTATCGTTGCCGTATCGTTCGTCTTTCAATTATCGTTCCTAGCGAACGATCGTTATCGCAAGTGTGTACGTAGCATTACGTTGGAGCTAATGAAATCTTTGCAGATTGTGTTTGATGGACAAGAATCTTGCTGTGTTTCCCAACAGTGAAGATGCCATCCGTATTGACTAAATTACCAGTTTCATTTGTAGAAATGCAGCTCCAAACCATCAAGTGATGTCATTGACTGCAGGCATTCATCCAGGCAGCACTTCCTTCAGCGGGAAATGCTTCCTCTTAGGCTAATTTGTGTAATGCCTGTGCTACAACCTGGGCATAATGCAATGCATACTCTGAAAAATAACATGCACGCTTTAACAAGCATAGTATTAAGAATTGCTATGTAATGTGCTTGTTATAGCATACGTTATCCAGAAAAGCACTATAGAAAGTGTTTGGATAACGTGCTCCCTGACGGGGCAGAGATGGGAACATGCCTATGCAATTGTGCATTCACATGCAGTGCAAAGCAGCATGTGTAATGTGAACATTTGACTCATTGCAGAGCACCGGCTGCCACCTTTCTACATTCCAGTCATTTTGTTGCATTCTAGGACAGCTGTGAGATGTTGAAAACAAAGCTAGTATAGATAGTGTCAGGGTCCCAGTGGCTTCAGCCACTTCTGAGCTGTACATCTTCCAGTGTTAGGGGAAAGCAAGCTTGATGTACTGTAATTGTCTGATGTTGTACCTGTGTTGGTTCCCTGAGCTGATGTGCCACAATTTTGAAATACTTTTCAAGAATGATACAATAACTATTTTAGAGAGGCACATGAGCCCCACTTCACTTCACAGCATGACTATGACCCCAGATACACAGCCATAATCAGAAAGGGCTTTCTGGAGTGAAAAAGGAATGAATTGGTGAACGCATGGTTTTAGCCCCTACAGCTCTCTGACCTTATTGTGTATAATTAAGCTGGTGTAGATTATTTGCAGAGACAGAAGCGAGCAAGACACCCGAAAGTTGTAGTAAAACGGTGGCAAAATCTCCTGCATACAAAGAGCATTTTTACAAAGGGTGGAGACACCAGCTATTGATTTAACTGGTTTTATTTTTGTTTACTGCAGTCTGTCAGACCTGGGATTAGGGCCGCATTCACGGTAGTCAGTTGCATAATGCACGCGTTATAATGCATTCAAATGTGTGTGAATTGCAATGGAGACTGGACGTAGACTTTAATGCAAATCCTGCATGCAATGAGTTAGAATAACACGATCAGTTACAATGCTTTACTGTGAACAATCTAAGTTGACATGCAGAATTATTCTGCAATACAACTGAGCACTGTGAACCTAGCCTGATAAAACCCAATGTGGGTTTCTTAGATGAATATTAGGGCATATGCGGCGATATGCATGAGGTGGGGGAGCGGCAGTGACTGACAGGATCAATGTAAACAGCCAGCTAGCGACATTCTGTGTGTCGCTAGCCTTGCGGTTTTTATATTGGGGACAGCAGAGCACGGGGGGAAAGTGGGGGCACCCTGTAAGGACACAGAGGCTGGGCATTGTATGCAGAATGTGCCTCTGTGTCCTAATATTTGTCAGAAACCCACCTCAGGTTCTCTTTAGAGCACTCCTCCATAGAACACATTTGAATGCTGTACTGTCGAATTCCACAATTTGCCCTATGCTGGCATGGCTGGAGGTGTATACAGCAGTGTTGGACACTTCCAAAACAATCCTAAAATCTTATTGGTGCTTGATGTTTTGAAGTCCTTGGGCAGTGACATCACACATCTCTGGTGCTCTCCCACTACACTCCAGCACCACAGTTCCTCTTCATCACAATTACTGCAGGATGCGAATGACCAGGACTGTGGAGTCGGTATAAAAATCATCCAACTCTTGACTCCTCAGTTTTTGAAACCTCCGACTCCAGGCACCCAAAATGACTGACTCCTCGACCCCGACTCCTTAGTCTAATACTTACCAGAACTAAGGATTTGGTACAAAAATCATCCGACTCCTCAGTTTATGAAACCTCCAAGTACCCAAAATTGCTCCAACTCCTCGACTCCGACTCTGCAGCCCTGCTAATGACAACCTCTAATACTGTAGTATAATATGAGAATGCAGCAGTACAAGAACAGTAAGGGAGTATGCCTGGAATGTGTATGATGTCCCCTCGCCCCTTCCCCAGAAACGTCACACTTCAAGTGAAGGTTCAGCTGTGAGGTAAATATCTCACCCTGCTGCGCACACACCTCCATTAAGCCACTAACCCATTACTGTAGTGTTTGTATTGAGTCTCTATCCAAGTGCCACATATTGGTTCCAGGTCAGTGATGTATTTACCTTCTGCTGCACACTAGGTCTGTGGATCAAAGTCTTGAAAGCCTAATTATGCTGGTATTTTGTTTCCCCGGTCCCTGTAAGCCTCAGGTATGGGAGTACAGCTATGCTGTCTATCTCTTTGTCAGATGATCTGAAGTCAATATGTAGGTCTTCATGTAATGACTCCTAAAGTGCAGTGATTTTGGAAAAAGTGAAACTTTATATATCTATGTTTTTTGAAAAATGTTTGTCTACGTTAATTACTAGATTAGCCAGCCTAAACGTGTTTTGGAATGGTAGGACTGTTCAGGCAAAACCACCGGTCTTGCGCTTTTTCTTACTGGTACAATTCTGTTTCCTCTCACACTCCGTTTCCACCAGGCCGTTTGTATGATGGTTGACTTTCCTCTCTTCCCTGTTGTCACCGCCCCACCCCCCTATCCTCTCTTCCTGGTCATTCCAACTGATTTAATTCCATAACCTGCATCACTGGGTTAGCATGTTGATGCTTCATTATTTCTGCTGCCTTGTAATTTTACTTTTACATGGCTTACTCCAGATAATCCATAAAGCTGCATTAGGGAACTGGCATGTTAAAGGAATACACATAAAAATAATTTATCTTGCACAATGAATTTATATTGCTATATGCAAATTACCTTATTCCTTGGGGGACAATAATAACACTGATATAGGACTTGCATTAGTGTGTGGGCAGTAGGGCCTGTTTGCCACTGCAATTTTCTGCATTGTGTGGATCATTTGCGATCCACAAATCACAAGGACACATACTTTCTGATGAAAATCGCACAGATATGTTTCTATTGGCGCAGGGCATTTACAATTTGCATTTTTGCCCATTTACAACCCTTTGTCCTGCTGCATTTCTTGTTTGTGCTTGTGTACAAGGAAAAGGCACAGAAACATCACAAAGCAATCGCAGTGCTAGGTGATTTACTTGCGAGCTGGCAGTTCAAAACATTTTTCTGCACTTTTCCTTTTCCTGCAGTGTTTTCTCTCTCTCTCTCTACTGCTGCAAACACAGTGACGCTGTGAGACCAGTCAGATCACTAGAAAATCAGGTGCTTCTGGCATTGTTGTCAGATCTGACTGGATTAACTGCATGCGTGTTTCTGGTGTTGTTCAGACACTACTGCAGTCACATTGATCAGCAGGGCTGCCAGGCAACTAGTAGTGTTAAAAGGAAATAACTACAGCAGCCTCCGTATTCTTCTCACTTCACTTGTCCTTTAAAGGACACCTGACGTGAAAGGCATATGGTGGCTGCCTTATTTATTTTCTTTGAACTTATTCCAGTTGCCTAGATTACTGCTGATCTGTTTGGTGCAGTAGTGTCTGAATCACACACCTGAAGCAAGAATGCAACCTATCCAGTTACACTTCAGTCATAAACATCTGATCTGCATGTTGTTTAGGGTTTATAACAAAAAGTATAAGAGGCGGAGGATCAGCAGGACAGCCAGGCAATGTGCATGGTTTAAAAGGAAATCAATACGTCAGCCCTCCATATCCCTCTCACTTCAGGTGTGCTTCAAAGGGACCCTGAGCTGTGTAATAAAATAGAAAATGGGACTTACCTGGGGCTTCTTTCAGCCCACCAAAGCCCGCATGGTCCCCAGCATCCTCCTGGCCTCCTCCGCACTCCCGCTGGCGGTTCAGGTAATGCGCCTACGGGTGAAGTTGCACGTGCTCACCCCCGCTGCATACCCATCATGTCATCACACCGGCCACTGTTGGTGTCCTGCGCATGTGCGATTCAAAGAACCATGCATACGCAGGAATCCTACGGCGGCCGGCGTGATGATGCGACAGGTACGTAGCTGGGGCGAGCACACACAACTTCACTTGAAGTCGCCGCATTACTGGAGCCACGAGTCTGGAGGGGACCAGAAGGATGCCGGGAACCTTGTGGGCTGGAGAAAGCCCCAGGTAAGTCACGTTTTTCTATTTTATTACACAGCTCGGGGTCCCTTTAAGTCTGCAGTCATCCAAGTTTTACCCAGAATGTTCATCTTTCAGCTCTGATTGGCCGGTTTCCTGTCTCCTAGCATAGTGAAGGCTGTGCTTTTATTACATGTAGCTTTTCTTTTCCATACCAATGGCTGGTCTTTCCAGGGCTGTAATGTCTCCTGTTGTGACTCCATTAGTAGACTGCTTTCATTAGGATAGTGGAATACATGGCAATATTAGCAGAGACTCCTCACTGTTAAGGTGGGTTATTTTTGTCTAAGGCAAAGTGTGTGTTACGTATTGTCTGTGCCATAACACAAAGCACAGACTGCACATCATAACTTGCATGTTATTTTTCATATCCTATAGAATCGCTATGTTGCTCTTTACTGAACACGTTATTCAGAAATGCATTGAAAATGTGGTTTTGTCACAAAGTGAAGATCTGAACTTGCCCATACAATTGTATGGATAGTGCATGGGCAGTGCATAAGTGAATTTACATGCAGCGATGTGCACAGTGTGAACACACCCTTAACGAGAAATATTACTTTTTAGGGGGTTAAACAGCAGCAGCTCCTTCAGATGGATGAAAAAAAATATATACTTACCCAGCTAGAAGCTCCCCCAACCCTGTCCTCAAGGCCCACCAACTGTACATTTTGGAGGAAACCACAAACATTCACAGGTGGGGTAATTAGTGTCTCAGCAGAGCTGATCAACTACCTGTGTGGATTTCCACAAAACATGCACTGCCCAGGTGTGGCTGTACTCGCACAGTAGCACATGAGCTGCTCCGGCCACTGCCCAGGTGTGGCTGTACTCGCACAGTAGCACATGAGCAGCTCCGGCCACTGCCCAGGTGTGGCTGTACTCGCACAGTAGCACATCAGCAGCTCCGGCCACTGCCCAGGTGTGGCTGTACTCGCACAGTAGCACATGAGCAGCTCCGGCCACTGCCCAGGTGTGGCTGTACTCGCACAGTAGCACATCAGCAGCTCCGGCCACTGCCCAGGTGTGGCTGTACTCGCACAGTAGAACATGAGCAGCTCCGGCCACTGCCCTGGTGTGGCTGTACTCGCACAGTAGCACATGAGCAGCTCCGGCCACTGCCCTGGTGTGGCTGTACTCGCACAGTAGCACATGAGCAGCTCCGGCCACTGCCCAGGTGTGGCTGTACTCGCACAGTAGCACATGAGCAGCTCCGGCCACTGCCCAGGTGTGGCTGTACTCGCACAGTAGCACATGAGCAGCTCCGGCCACTGCCCTGGTGTGGCTGTACTCGCACAGTAGCACATGAGCAGCTCCAGCCACTGCCCTGGTGTGGCTGTACTCGCACAGTAGCACATGAGCAGCTCCGGCCACTGCCCTGGTGTGGCTGTACTCGCACAGTAGCACATGAGCAGCTCCGGCCACTGCCCTGGTGTGGCTGTACTCGCACAGTAGCACATGAGCAGCTCCGGCCACTGCCCAGGTGTGGCTGTACTCGCACAGTAGCACATGAGCAGCTCCGGCCACTGCCCAGGTGTGGCTGTACTCACACAGTAGCACATGAGCAGCTCCGGCCACTGCCCAGGTGTGGCTGTACTCGCACAGTAGCACATGAGCAGCTCCGGCCACTGCCTAGGTGTGGCTGTACTCGCACAGTAGCACATGAGCAGCTCCGGCCACTGCCCAGGTGTGGCTGTACTCACACAGTAGCACATGAGCAGCTCCGGCCACTGCCCAGGTGTGGCTGTACTCACACAGTAGCACATGAGCAGCTCCGGCCACTGCCTAGGTGTGGCTGTACTCGCACAGTAGCACATGAGCAGCTCCGGATACTGCCTAGGTGTGGCTGTACTCGCACAGTAGCACATGAGCAGCTCCGGATACTGCCTAGGTGTGGCTGTACTCACACAGTAGCACATGAGCAGCTCCGGCCACTGCCCAGGTGTGGCTGTGCTCGCACAGGTGCTGCGCGGCCATGCTCGAGCATGAAGAGAAGTACGGCCTGGATCTGAAAACCGACAAGTTCTTGTCTATTACTTTTGGGTGTCCGCTTGTGGCAATGATAGGGGATAGGAGGACATGGGAAGCCTCCAGACTATCTGGAGTCTACACTCTACCTAGGTATCTATTTTTTTTCTTCTAGGTTTCGCCTCAGGTATACTTTCATCTTTTTATTCAAAGGTTTCATGGCAAATGTTATTTGTTTGCTTACCTTGTTTTTAAGTACACATAGTACATCTAAAACACAGGCATTCAAAATTGTTTTTCATAGAAATGTTATAATTTGTCACATACTGCTGTCAGTCTATCTATTTAGGCCAGGTGTACAAAGAGAAACAAGTGCTTCTGCTTGTTTAACTCATTTGCAACCATGGCAACAACACTGGTATAAAGGCTGCTCAGAAGTAATCGGAGATTACCACCAGCTTTGGAAATTTTAGAGCAGGCTTTCATGACTGTTCACACATAAACATGCTATTTGAGCAGTTTTTAATGACACAAGTTAATAGCCTGTTGAAAAAACACTCATGGTACTAAAGTGACATGGAACATGAGATGCTTATGCTTGTAAAGTGCCAATCCCACTTGGATCTAATCTGAATTCCTTTTTTTTCCCTCCCAATGCAAGGGTGGCTGTTGCATAACCCTCCCTACAGGAAACAGGTAGAGCGTTCAGTAGACTTGTATGTATGGGAGCCGCATAAACACTGGTATTCACCTAAGACGATCAAAACTTTCAACATCGATTTTACTTTTAAAGGAAACTCAAGGCGAAAATAAATGGAGATAAACAATTGTTCTTCCTTCTTCTAAAATTACTTTTTTTTATCTCTACCCTGCACTCAGAAGCTATTCTTTGCCAGGAAAGAGCTTTATGGCTGTATTTCCTTAGGGCGGATTATATGCTAAAATCTCACTAGGTCCCAATTTGTTGAGAAACAGTCACTTGTGTATGTGATTGTTTCAGGCAGAAAAGGAACAAAGCATAGTTATTTGTATCATAGTTATTTTTACATCCTGTCATGTCTCCCTGGGAACACTTAAAGAGGAAATTCAGCCTAAACAAACATACTGCCATTAAGTTACATTAGTTATGTTAATTAAAATAGGTAATCTAATCTCTTACCCACACTGTTTTAAAAGAACAGGCAAATATTTGATTTCATGATGGCAGCCATCTTTTTGGTTGAAAGGAGGTGACAGGGAGCATGAGACACAGTTCCAACTGTCTTGTGTCCTGATCACCTCTCCCAGTTGCTAGGCAACGTGAATAACAATATAGGAAATCCCATCATGCTCTGCACAGCATCAGGGAAAAAAAGCCAGTGCTTTTTTACTTTGATGGGTGGAGCTTAGATAAAAATGCAGCTAAAAATGATGTTTCGGTAAGAAAAACAAAGTTCTGATGCTGTAAAACTGTTAAACACCAAGCCTTTTCAGTTCTGCGGAGTAGATTTTTAGTCCGGAGGCTCACTTTAAAATACAGAAGAACTATGGGATTTGAGGAACTCTAATTCAAGATTAGGACCATAGAAACAATATTAGTTTAGTTTCATTAAAGGTCTGCTTTAATTTCCAGCATGGCAATCACTGAGTTGATTGTCAGGTACGTGTTAGGCTACTTTCCCACCAAGACCATGTGACCATAACGTCCCGTAAAACGCAACGCATGGTGGTGGTGAAGTTGGACAGCAGATTGAGCTGCGTTATGCAGCTCTCAAAGCAGCTGCTCCAGGTTAGTGATAGGAAGTCTGGATCTTTTTAAGGATTCGGATCATTTGAATCGGATCATTGAAAAGATCTGGATCTTTGAACCGAATTATTTGAATCATTTTACTAGGGAAGCAGACTGGGGGTGAAATGACTAGCAGGATAGGACTTTCCCTGCACTGTACATTCTGTATGTTCCTGTTTCTTCCAGACAGACATCAACTGTGAACCGAATCTTTCATTGTGATGATCCGGATGATTTGACTCACAAAAAAGATCCGGATCAAATGAACTATTCGTTCATGATCTGGACAACACTACAGTTCCACAATGAGTCACCACAGTGCAGTGAATATTAATTAGCCATGTGGCTGGCAGCAGAGGAGGAGGGGAGACCTCCTCCTCCAACATTACTGAGCATGTGCAAACAGTCTAACGTGGCTTAGCCCAGTATAACGTACAGCATGCAGCACTTTGTTTAAACGTGCTGCGTTACTATGTAACGCAACGTGGGCACTGTGAACCGCACATTGATTTGACAGTGCTGTGAGTTAGGCTGTGTTACTGGCTGCTGTAAAGTGGGACTTTAACGTCCCACTGTGATACCTGAAGGGTTCCAAAACATTACAATGAAAAGTCTGTTGGGCCAGAGCACTTACTCCAGAAACTCTTCCTGCTGCTCATTGTCTTCAGGGTCCCTTCCTTTTCCCATTCTTATACGGTTTTTTTTTCCCCCCACAATTTTCTGGAAATTCCACAGGTGATCAATGATTCTGAAGCAGGCATCCTGGAGTCCTGAACCATGCAAGCCCAGTGAAAGCACGTCCTCGAGCACTTCCACATTCTTTCATGCGCAAGCACTTCATTTTTTCTGGGCATGCACAGTTCAGAAGTCTTACATGCCAAGTTCAAAAGGGAAGTATTCAACTAAGGAACCAGACCAGGCCAAGAATGGGGATGGGAAGGACCCTAAAGACAAGCAGCAAAAAGACTTTCAGGAGTCCCACTTTAAGATTTTTTTTTTTTTATTATTATTTTTTTACTAGGAGATCAAAGCATTTTTATTTTGTTAGATAGTGGGTAAGGGTATTAAATTGCCAGGTTCTTGTTTCTGGTGACCCAGAACAAATAGGAGAGTATAAGGGGACAAAAAAGACAGAAAAGCCCTCTCACTTAAAAAAAATAATCCCGAGTCAGGCTTGGGCCTGAAATCCGCAGCTCAGAGAGGTAACATCGAGTTGGATCCATGGGAGGTGAGTTATGTACAGGGCTGCTGTAAAATAAACTGTTTCATTTACCTGGGACTTCTGCAAGCCCCCAGCAGCCATCCTGTTCAGCGCCAGTCCTCCACGAGCCTCAATTCCTCGACTTCTAATTAGAGGCCAGCACAACCCTGTCAAGAGTATCCTTTTTATGCGTTCCCGCCTGCAATAGCGCTATTGCGGACTGGAACACGAAGGATACGCGTAGCCCGGCGGGAGAACGGAGGCTCGTGGAGAACCGTTGCGGGACAGGACGGCTGCTGGGGGCTTGCAGAAGCCCCAGGTAAGTGAAAGTTTGTTTTAAATCTAACTTCACTTCCGCTTTAACCACTTGAGGACCTAGGGCTTTCTACCCCTTAAGGACCGGCCACTTTTTTTCCATTCAGACCACTGCAGCTTTCACGGTTTATTGCTCGCTCATACAACCTACCACCTAAATGAATTTTGGCTCCTTTTCTTGTCACTAATAAAGCTTTCTTTTGATGCTATTTGATTGCTCCTGCGATTTTTACTTTTTATTATATTCATCAAAAAAGACATGAATTTTGGCAAAAAAATGATTTTTTTAACTTTCTGTGCTGACATTTTTCAAATAAAGTAAAATTTCTGTATACATGCAGCGCGAAAAATGTGGACAAACATGTTTTTGATTAAAAAAAACCCATTCAGTGTATATTTATTGGTTTGGGTAAAAGTTATAGCGTTTACAAACTATGGTGCAAAAAGTGAATTTTCCCATTTTCAAGCATCTCTGACTTTTCTGACCCCCTGTCATGTTTCATGAGGGGCTAGAATTCCAGGATAGTATAAATACCCCCCAAATGACCCCATTTTGGAAAGAAGACATCCCAAAGTATTCACTGAGAGGCATAGTGAGTTCATAGAAGATATTATTTTTTGTCACAAGTAAGCGGAAAATGACACTTTGTGAGAAAAAAAAAAAAAAAAAAAAGTTTCCATTTCTTCTAACTTGCGACAAAAAAAAATGAAATCTGCCACGGACTCACAATGCCCCTCTCTGAATACCTTGAAGGGTCTACTTTCCAAAATGGGTCATTTGTGGGGTGTGTTTACTGTCCTGACATTTTGGGGGGTGCTAAATTGTAAGCACCCCTGTAAAGCCTAAAGGTGCTCATTGGACTTTGGACCCCTTAGCGCAGTTAGGCTGCAAAAAAGTGCCACACATGTGGTATTGCCGTACTCAGGAGAAGTAGTATAATGTGTTTTGGGGTGTATTTTTACACATACCCATGCTGGGTGGGAGAAATATCTCTGTAAATGACAATTTGTTAATTTTTTTTACACACAATTGTCCATTTACAGAGATCTTTCTCCCACTCAGCATGGGTATGTGTAAAAATACACCACAAAACACATTATACTACTTCTCCTGAGTACGGCGATACCACATGTGTGGCACTTTTTTGCACCCTAACTGCGCTAAAGGGTCCAAAGTTCAATGAGTACCTTTAGGATTTCACAGGTCATTTTGAGAAATTTCGTTTCAAGACTACTCCTCACGGTTTAGGGCCCCTAAAATGCCAGGGCAGTATAGGAACCCCACAAATGACCCTATTTTAGAAAGAAGACACCCCAAGGTATTCCGTTAGGAGTATGGTGAGTTCATAGAAGATTTTATTTTTTGTCAAAAGTTAGCGGAAAATGACACTTTGTGAAAAAACACAATTAAAATCAATTTCCGCTAACTTGTGACAAAAAATAAAATCTTCTATGAACTCGCCATACTACTAACGGAATACCTTGGGGTGTCTTCTTTCTAAAATGGGGTCATTTGTGGGGTTCCTATACTGCTCTGGCATTTTAGGGGCCCTAAACCGTGAGGAGTAGTCTTGAAACGAAATTTCTCAAAATGACCTGTAAAATCCTAAAGGTACTCATTGGACTTTGGGCCCTTTAGCGCAGTTAGGGTGCAAAAAAGTGCCACACATGTGGTATCGCCATACTCGGGAGAAGTAGTACAATGTGTTTTGGGGTGTATTTTTACACATACCCATGCTGGGTGGGAGAAATACCTCTGTAAATGGACAATTGTGTGTAAAAAAATCAAAAGATTGTCATTTACAGAGGTATTTCTCCCACCCAGCATGGGTATGTGTAAAAATACACCCCAAAACACATTATACTACTTCTCCCGAGTACGGCGATACCACATGTGTGGCACTTTTTTGCACCCTAACTGCACTAAGGGGCCCAAAGTCCAATGAGTACCTTTAGGATTTCACAGGTCATTTTTGTTTCAAGACTACTCCTCGCGGTTTAGGGCCCCTAAAATGCCAGGGCAGTATAGGAACCCCACTAATGACCCCATTTTAGAAAGAAGACACCCCAAGGTATTCCGTTAGGAGTATGGTGAGTTCATAGAAGTTTTTATTTTTTTGTCACAAGTTAGCGGAAATTGATTTTAATAGTTTTTTTTCACAAAGTGTCTTTTTCCGCTAACTTGTGACAAAAAATAAAATCTTCTATGAACTCACCATACTCCGTACGGAATACCTTGGGGTGTCTTCTTTCTAGAATGGGGTCATTTGTGGGGTTCCTATACTGCCCTGGCATTTTAGGGGCCCTAAACCGTGAGGAGTAGTCTTGAAACCAAATGTCGCAAAATGACCTGTGAAATCCTAAAGGTACTCATTGGACTTTGGGCCCCTTAGCGTACTTAGGGTGTAAAAAAGTGCCACACATGTGGTACCGCCGTACTCAGGAGAAGTAGTATAATGCGTTTTGGGGTGTATTTTTACACATACCCATGCTAAGTGGGAGAAATATCTCTGTAAATGACAATTGTGTGTAAAACACACAATTGTCCATTTACATAGAAATTTCTCCCACCCAGCATGGGTATGTGTAAAAATACACCCCAAAACACATTATACTACTTTTCCTGAGTACGGCGGTACCACATGTGTGACACTTTTTTGCAGCCTAGGTGCGCTAAGGGGCCCAACGTCCTATTCACAGGTCATTTTGAGGCATTTGTTTTCTAGACTACTCCTCGCGGTTTAGGGCCCCTAAAATGCCAGGGCAGTATAGGAACCCCACAAGTGACCCCATTTTAGAAAGAAGACACCCCAAGGTATTCTGTTAGGAGTATGGTGAGTTCATAGAAGATTTTATTTTTTGTCAAAAGTTAGCGGAAAGTGACACTTTGTGGAAAAAAAACAATAAAAATCAATTTCCGCTAACTTTTGACAAAAAATAAAATCTTCTATGAACTCGTCATACACCTAACAGAATACCTTGGGGTGTCTTTTTTTCTAAAATGGGGTCACTTGTGGGGTTCCTATACCGCCCTGGCATTTTACGGGCCCAAAACCGTGAGTAGTCTGGAAACCAAATGTCTCAAAATGACTGTTCAGGGGTATAAGCATCTGCAAATTTTGATGACAGGTGGTCTATGAGGGGGCGAATTTTGTGGAACCGGTCATAAGCAGGGTGGCCTTTTAGATGACAGGTTGTATTGGGCCTGATCTGATGGATAGGAGTGCTAGGGGGGTGACAGGAGGTGATTGATGGGTGTCTCAGGGGGTGGTTAGAGGGGAAAATAGATGCAATCAATGCACTGGGGAGGTGATCGGAAGGGGGTCTGAGGGGGATCTGAGGGTTTGGCCGAGTGATCAGGAGCCCACACGGGGCAAATTAGGGCCTGATCTGATGGGTAGGTGTGCTAGGGGGTGACAGGAGGTGATTGATGGGTGTCTCAAGGTGTGATTAGAGGGGGGAATAGATGCAAGCAATGCACTGGCGAGGTGATCAGGGCTGGGGTCTGAGGGCATTCTGAGGGTGTGGGCGGGTGATTGAGTGCCCTAGGGGCAGATAGGGGTCTAATCTGATAGGTAGCAGTGACAGGGGGTGATTGATGGGTAATTAGTGGGTGTTTAGGGTAGAGAACAGATGTAAACACTGCACTTGGGAGGTGATCGGACGTCGGATCTGCGAGCGATCTATTGGTGTGGGTGGGTGATCAGATTGCCCGCAAGGGGCAGGTTAGGGGCTGATTTATGGGTGGCAGTGACAGGGGGTGATTGATGGGTGGCAGTGACAGGGGGTGATTGATGGGTGGCAGTGACAGGGGGTGATTGATGGGTGATTGATAGGTGATTGACAGGTAATCAGTGGGTTATTACAGGGGAGAACAGATGTAAATATTGCACTGGCGAATTGATAAGGGGGGGTCTGAGGGTAATCTGAGCGAGTAGGCGGGTGATTGGGTGCCCGCAAGGGGCAGATTAGGGTCTGATCTGATGGGTAACAGTGACAGGTGGTGATAGGGGGTGATTTATGGGTGATTGATGGGTAATTAGTGGGTGTTTAGAGGAGAGTAAACGCTGCGCTTGGGTGGTGATCTGATGTCGCATCTGCGGGCGATCGATTGGTGTGGGTGGGTAATCAGATTGCCCGCAAGGGGCAGGTTAGGGGCTGATTGTTGGGTGGCAGTGACAGGGGGTGACAGGGGGTGATTGATGGGTGATAGGTGATTGGCAGGTGATTGACAGGTGATCAGTGGGTTATTACAGGGAAGGATAGATGTAAATAATGCCCTGGCGAATTGATAAGGGGGGGTCTGAGGGTAATCTGAGCGTGTAGGCGGGTGATTGGGTGCCCGCAAGGGGCAGATTAGGGTCTGATCTGATAGGTAACAGTGATAGGGGGTGATTGATGGGTAATTAGTGGGTGTTTAGAGAAGATAACAGATGTAAACAATACATTTGGGAGGTAATCTGACGGCGGGTTTGCGGGCGATCTAATGGTGTGGGTGGGTGATCAGATTGCCCGCAAGGGGCAGGTTAGGGGCTGATTGATGGGTGGCAGTGACAGGGGGTGACAGGGGGTGATTGATGGGTGATAGGTGATTGGCAGGTGATTGACAGGTGATCAGTGGGTTATTACAGGGAAGAACAGATGTAATGAATGCACTGGTGAATTGATAAGGGGGGGTCTGAGGGCAATCTGAGCGTGTGGGCGGGTGATTGGGTGCCCGCAAGGGGCAGATTAGGGTCTGATCTGATAGGTAAAAGTGACAGGTGGTGATAGGGGGTGATTGATGGGTGATTGATGGGTAATTAGTGGGTGTTTAGAGGAGAGAATAGATGTAAACAATGGATTTGGGAGGTGATCTGATGTCGGATCTGCGGGCGATCTATTGGTGTGGGGGGGTGATCAGATTGCCCGCAAGGGGCAGGTTAGGGGCTGATTGATGGGTGGCAGTGACAGGGGGTGATTGATGGGTGATTGACAGGTGATTGACAGGTGATCAGGGGGGATAGATGCATACAGTACATTGGGGGGGGGGGTCTGGGGAGAATCTGGGGGGTTGGGGGGTGATCAGGAGGGGGCAGGGGGGGGGGTATTAAAAAAAAATAGCATTGACAGATAGTGACAGGGAGTGATTGATGGGTGATTAGGGGGGTGATTGGGTGCAAACAGGGGTCTGGGGGGTGGGCAGGGGGGGGGTCTGATGGGTGCTGTGGGCGATCTGGGGCGGGGGGGGGAGAAAATCAGTGTGCTTGGTGCAGACTAGGGTGGCTGCAGCCTGCCCTGGTGGTCCCTCGGACACTGGGACCACCAGGGCAGGAGGCAGCCTGTATAATACACTTTGTAAACATTACAAAGTGTATTATACACTTTGTATGCGGCGATCGTCGGGTTAACATCCCGCCGGCGCTTCCGTATGGCCGGCGGGATGTTGCGGCGAGTGAGCGGCGACAGGCGGAGGCGGAGGATCGCGTCACGGATGACGCGATCGCTCCGCCCATGCCCAAACAAGGACCGCCGCATTTTGTCAATACGGCGGTCCTTGCGGCGTCTGCTTCCCGGCCGCCATTTGTCTATACGGCGGTCGGGAAGTAGTTAAGCATGTGAAAAAAATTGCACCGCGTTCAGACACTAAAATCCAGTGATACGATCATAACGCCTGGGAGCTAAAACAGAAGGTATTTGCAATAATTCAGGTGAACAAGTGTGGTTTCCCATGATGCATCACTCCCAGGTATGCGAATCATCTCTTTATGCCCCTGAAAGCCAGGTACACATCCAGAACTGCTGTTGTTGGCCTTTTACTTATTAATGTTAATAAACAAAAATGTCCCTAATTGGAGCATATACTGTTGGTCTACGTACAGTGTGTGTGTGTTAGGGGGGGGGGCTGTGGGGGGTTACTGCATGCTGGATCTTTTAATTAAGAGGGACTCGAGATGAGCGACATGTAGTCTGCCATATTTATTTCATTTTAAACGATTCCAGTTGCCTGCCAGTCCTGCTGATCTTTCTAGCCAATGGGAGACTGTGGAGGAAACCAGCATGAAGCTATTCTTGTCAGATTTTTGTCAAACATCTTACCTGCATGCTTGTTCAGGGTCTAGGCCCTAGGGCGAAGTGTCAGAGGCTGTGGATCAGCAGGACAGCCAGGCAATGTTCATTAAAAGGAAATAAAATGTCAGCCTCCATATGTCTTTCATCTCAGGTTTCCTTTAAGAGAATTGGTGGTTGATTCTACTGGTCTTCATATCCAGCCTGCAGAAGCCGCTCTGTCCTTCCCAGTTCTGTTGTCCTTTCTACACAGCCACAGGACCCTACAGGATAAAGTTCAGTCCTGGGGCATGACACAAACTCAGAGGAACTAGTACGTTTGTAGTAAGTGAGCTTTTCGTGTGTTTTTTTACACAGCCACTTTAACCTACATTCGGGAGCGCTGTTTTTCGGTCTGTGAAGTTTTGTTTGCACTCATGTAAACTTTATTTGTAATATTTACTTTTGGTTTGCAGTCTCCTGTGTTCATTTTGTACAATATAAAATACATTTACAGGGACAGCTGTGAGCCCTCTGTGAATGACTATTTGTAGCATAGACCTATAATGTGAGTCACATTTGATGTTATTCCACTTTGGGAATTTTAGTTCATGTACATAAGATGCTTTGTAAAATAATTCCACCGTTTTGCTTTTTGATTTAGTATGCATCTGAGATGCTTTACAATAAATACATTCAAATATATCTGTGTTTCAATGGCTTCTTTATTTACAAGAGAAAACAAAAACAACCTTTAGGCTACTTTCCCACTAAGACGTTGCGTTAGGTGCTACGTTAACATCGCATAACGTGCACCTAACACAACGCATAGTGGGGTTGTAGCTGGACGTTACATTGAGGCGCGTTAAGCGGCTCTTCACATGTCCTGTGATGCACTAACGTGCGCCTGTAACGTCTCACTGTGAAAGCAGCCTCACTGTACACTAAGCACCCAGTTACACATGTTGAAGATCAGTAACACCGATTAGAATATAAAAAGTATATTTTCTGTACTTACTGACTGGTGCAGTATGTAAGTACAGTATGTGCTGTATATTTAGTGAGTAGCACTTGCATTGGTGGGAGGGCTATAGGTACAAGAGATTTTTGTTCTCCAATTTTTATTTAACCAATAAAAATATAAGTCCATAAAGCTACCTCTGCATTCTGCACCAGTAGTCTCCTCCTTCGGTATTCTTTCAAGAGACAGGATGCGTCACAAAGCCATTCCACTGAATACGGACAGATGGTGTTAATCATTATGTGATACAGTATTGCAGCAAATCGCTTGGCAGTGTAGACAGATTTCATAGCTGAAAAGGCATTGATCTTGCAGAAGCCATTTTCAGCCATGTTGTTTCCATGCCCATTTTTAACCACTTGAGGACCTAGGGCTTTCTACCCCTTAAGGACCGGACACTTTTTTTCCATTCAGACCACTGCAGCTTTCACGGTTTATTGCTCGCTCATACAACCTACCACCTAAATGAATTTTGGCTCCTTTTCTTGTCACTAATAAAGCTTTCTTTTGGTGCTATTTGATTGCTCCTGCGATTTTTACTTTTTATTATATTCATCAAAAAAGACATGAATTTTGGCAAAAAAATGATTTTTTTTTAACTTTCTGTGCTGACATTTTTCAAATAAAGTAAAATTTCTGTATACATGCAGCGCGAAAAATGTGGACAAACATGTTTTTGATTAAAAAAAACCCATTCAGTGTATATTTATTGGTTTGGGTAAAAGTTATAGCGTTTACAAACTATGGTGCAAAAAGTGAATTTTCCCATTTTCAAGCATCTATGACTTTTCTGACCCCCTGTCATGTTTCATGAGGGGCTAGAATTCCAGGATAGTATAAATACCCCCCAAATGACCCCATTTTGGAAAGAAGACATCCCAAAGTATTGACTGAGAGGCATAGTGAGTTCATAGAAGATATTATTTTTTGTCACAAGTAAGCGGAAAATGACACTTTGTGAAAAAAAAAAAAAAGTTTCCATTTCTTCTAACTTGCGACAAAAAAAAAATGAAATCTGCCACGGACTCACCATGCCCCTCTCTGAATACCTTGAAGGGTCTACTTTCCAAAATGGGGTCATTTGTGGGGTGTGTTTACTGTCCTGACATTTTGGGGGGTGCTAAATTGTAAGCACCCCTGTAAAGCCTAAAGGTGCTCATTGGACTTTGGACCCCTTAGCGCAGTTAGGCTGCAAAAAAGTGCCACACGTGGTATTGCCATACTCAGGAGAAGTAGTATAATGTGTTTTGGGGTGTATTTTTACACATACCCATGCTGGGTGGGAGAAATATCTCTGTAAATGACGATTTGTTAATTTTTTTTACACACAATTGTCCATTTACAGAGATCTTTCTCCCACTCAGCATGGGTATGTGTAAAAATACACCCCAAAACACATTATACTACTTCTCCTGAGTACGGCGATACCACATGTGTGGCACATTTTTGCACCCTAACTGCGCTAAAGGGCCCAAAGTCCAATGAGTACCTTTAGGATTTCACAGGTCATTTTGAGAAATTTCGTTTCAAGACTACTCCTCACGGTTTAGGGCCCCTAAAATGCCAGGGCAGTATAGGAACCCCACAAATGACCCCATTTTAGAAAGAAGACACCCTAAGGTATTCCGTTAGGAGTATGGTGAGTTCATAGAAGATTTTATTTTTTGTCACAAGTTAGCGGAAATTGATTTTAATTTTTTTTTTCACAAAGTGTCATTTTCCGCTAACTTGTGACAAAAAATAAAATCTTCCATGAACTCACCATACTCCTAACGGAATACGTTTGGGTGTCTTCTTTCTAGAATGGGGTCATTTGTGGGGTTCCTATACTGCCCTGGCATTTTAGGGGCCCTAAACCGTGAGGAGCAGTCTTGAAACAAAAATGACCTGTGAAATCCTAAAGGTACTCATTGGACTTTGGGCCCCTTAGCGCAGTTGGGCTGCAAAAAAGTGCCAATCATGTGGTATCGCCATACTCGGGAGATGTAGTATAATGTGTTTTGGGGTGTATTTTTACACATACCCATGCTGGGTGGGAGAAATACCTCTGTAAAAGACAATTGTTTGATTTTTTTTACACACAATTGTCCATTTACAGAGAGATTTCTCCCACCCAGCATGGATATGTGTAAAAATACACCCCAAAACACATATTACTTCTCCTGAGTACGGCGATACCACATGTGTGAAACTTTTTTGCAGCCTAGGTGCGCTAAGGGGCCCAACGTCCTAATCACAGGTCATTTTGAGGCATTTGTTTTCTAGACTACTCCTCACGGTTTAGGGCCCCTAAAATGCCAGGGCAGTATAGGAACCCCACAAGTGACCCCATTTTAAAAAGAAGACACCCCAAGGTATTCCGTTAGGTGTATGGCGAGTTCATAGAAGATTTTATTTTTTGTCACAAGTTAGTGAAAAATGACACTTTGTGAAAAAAAAACCAAAAATCAATTTCCGCTAACTTTTGACAAAAAATAAAATCTTCTATGAACTCGTCATACACCTAACAGAATACATTGGGGTGTCTTTTTTCTAAAATGGGGTCCGTTTCTGGGGTTCCTATACCGCCCTGGCATTTTACGGGCCCAAAACCATGAGTAGTCTGGAAACCAAATGTCTCAAAATGACTGTTCAGGGGTATAAGCATCTGCAAATTTTGATGACAGGTGGTCTATGAGGGGGCGAATTTTGTAAAACCGGTCATATGCAGGGTGGCCTTTTAGATGACAGGTTGTATTGGGCCTGATCTGATGGATAGGAGTGCTAGGGGGGTGACAGGAGGTGATTGATGGGTGTCTCGGGGTGGTTAGAGGGGAAAATAGATGCAATCAATGCACTGGGGAGGTGATCGGAAGGGGGTCTGAGGGGGATCTGAGGGTTTGGCCGAGTGATCAGGAGCCCACACGGGGCAAATTAGGGCCTGATCTGATGGGTAGGTGTGCTAGGGGGTGACAGGAGGTGATTGATGGGTGTCTCAAGGTGTGATTAGAGGGGGGAATAGATGCAAGCAATGCACTGGCGAGGTGATCAGGGCTGGGGCCTGAGGGCATTCTGAGGGTGTGGGCGGGTGATTGAGTGCCCTAGGGGCAGATAGGGGTCTAATATGATAGGTAGCAGTGACAGGGGGTGATTGATGGGTAATTAGTGGGTGTTTAGGGTAGAGAACAGATATAAACACTGCCCTTGAGAGGTGATCTGACGTCGGATCTGCGGGCGAACTATTGGTGTGGGTGGGTGATCAGATTGCCCGCAAGGGGCAGGTTAGGGGCTGATTGATGAGTGGCAATGACAGGGGGTGATTGATGGGTGATTGACAGGTGATTGACAGGTGATCAGTGGGTTATTACAGGGAAGAACAGATGTAACTAATGCACTGGCGAATTGATAAGGGGGGGTCTGAGGGCAATCTGAGCGTGTAGGCGGGTGATTGGGTGCCCGCAAGGGGCAGATTAGGGTCTGATCTGATGCGTAACAGTGACAGGTGGTGATAGGGGGTGATTGATGGGTAATTAGTGGGTGTTTAGAGGAGAGAATAGATGTAAACACTGCGCTTGGGTGGTGATCTGATGTCGGATCTGCGGGCGATCTATTGGTGTGGGTGGGTGATCAGATTGCCCGCAAGGGGCAGGTTAGGGGCTGATTGATGGGTGGCAGTGACAGGGGGTGATTGATGGGTGGCAGTGACAGGGGGTGATTGACAGGTGATCAGTGGGTTATTACAGGGAAGGACAGATGTAAATAATGCCCTGGCGAATTGATAAGGGGGGGGGGGGGGGGTCTGAGGGCAATCTGAGCGTGTAGGCAGGTGATTGGGTGCCCGCAAGGGGCAGATTAGGGTCTGATCTGATGGGTAACAGTGACAGGTGGTGATAGGGGGTGATTGATGGGTAATTAGTGGGTGTTTATAGGAGAGAATAGATGTAAACACTGCGTTTGGGTGGTGATCTGATGTCGGATCTGCGGGCGATCTATTGGTGTGGGTGGGTGATCAGATTGCCCGCAAGGGGCAGGTTAGGGGCTGATTGATGGGTGGCAGTGACGGGGTGATTGACAGGTGATTGACAGGTGATCAGGGGGGATAGATGCATACAGTACACAGGGGGGGGGGGGTCTGGGGAGAATCTGAGGGGTGGGGGGGTGATCAGGAGGGGGCAGTGGGCAGGGGGGGGGGGATAAAAAAAAAAATAGCGTTGACAGATAGTGACAGGGGGTGATTAGGGGGGTGATTGGGTGCAAACAGGGGTCTGGGGGGTGGGCAGGGGGGGGGTCTGAGGGGTGCTGTGGGCGATCTGGGGCAGGGGGGGGGAGAAATCAGTGTGCTTGGGTGCAGACTAGGGTGGCTGCAGCCTGCCCTGGTGGTCCCTCGGACACTGGGACCACCAGGGCAGGAGGCAGCCTGTATAATACACTTTGTAAACATTACAAAGTGTATTATACACTTTGTATGCGGCGATCGCGGGGTTAACATCCCGCCGGCGCTTCCGTATAGCCGGCGGGATGTTGCGGCGGGCGAGCGGTGACAGGCGCCAGCGGAGGATTGCGTCACGGATGACGCGATCGCTCCGCCCATGCCCTTAGAAGGACCGCCGCCTCTGTGGGTGAGCCGGTCCTTCAGGGCTCCACTTCCCGGCCGCCCCTGTGCGTTAGGCGGTCGGGAAGTGGTTAATTACATTGGCTAAATCAACTTAGTCCCAGATTCCAACAGCTTTTATTCAAAGTTTTGTTGCCATTGTACTTTTGGAAGCAAAAGTTCCTGATAACGAGCTTATCCCAAATACACTTTCTGTGGCTGCCCAGCCTGCCTCTTATGCCTGGTACACACCATTCAATTTCCCATCAGATACACGGGTCACATAGATTATTTCCAACAGTTCCGATCTGATTTCCGATTTTCCATTTTTCTGATCGATTTTTGTAATGAAATGATCAGAAAACTGATCAGATAAATCAGATCAGACCTGACGGAAATGATCTATTCCACCTGAACTCTGACAGGAAATTGCATGGTGTGTACCAGGCATTACAGAATCTCACACTTAATAAGGAAATATAGTGAAAATGATGAATAAAATTGCTCACAATATTGATCTTTAAATGATTTAGCCAGCATTTGCCCATTGTATAATATTTCCTCTCCATGATTTACATTCTAAAATGTATCTTTAGTTTTGTCGTGATCTGTGTGGAATGTTTGTTTTTGAGAGTTTAATGCACAGAGGGAGATATTGCTTGCTTGGCAGTTGGAAAATGCAGTCTATGAACCTCATTCATTGTGGGAAATTACCGCTAACTGTCAAGACCACGATCCTGACATCACTCTGGGAGGGGTTTCACCACAATATCAGCCATACAGATCTCCATGATGATCTATTTAAAGAGACACTGAAGCGAAAAAAAAATTATGATATTATGATTTGTATGTGTAGTACAGCTAAGAAATAAAACATTAAGATCAGATACATCAGTCTAATTGTTTCCAGTACAGGAAGAGTTGAGAAACTCCAGTAGTTATCTCTATGCAAACAAGCCATTAAAGGAATACTTAAGTCAAAAAAAAAGACATTTACTCACCTGGGGCATCCCTCAGCACGCCGAAGCTGGATGGTGCCCTCGCAGCCCCGCTCCGATCGTCCTGTCCCCGCCGGCGGCTACTTCCGGTTCGGCGACAGCCGCCGACAGGCTGGGAACGCGGCTGATTTTCCGCGTTCCCAGCCGCTGCTATCACCCTCTATGCTGCTATAGCGTGTATATATATATATAAAGGAATACTTAAGTCAAAAAAAAAAATGACATTTACTCACCTGGAGCATCCCTCAGCACCCCGAAGCTGGATGGTGCCCTCGCAGCCCCGCTCCGATCGTCCTGTCCCCGCCGGCGGCTACTTCCGGTTCGGCGACAGCCGCCGACAGGCTGGGAACGCGGCTGATTTTCCGCGTTCCGCGTTCCCAGCCGCTGCTATCACCCTCTATGCTGCTATAGCGTATATATACGCTATAGCAGCATAGAGGGTGATAGCAGCGGCTGGGAACGCGGAAAATCAGCCGCGTTCCCAGCCTGTCGGCGGCTGTCGCCGAACCGGAAGTAGCCGCCGGCGGGGACAGGACGATCGGAGCGGGGCTGCGAGGGCACCATCCAGCTTCGGGGTGCTGAGGGATGCCCCAGGTGATTAAATGTCTTTTTTTTTTTTTTTACTTAAGTATTCCTTTAAGCTCTCCGACTAAGTTAGTCGTGGAGAGGGCTGTTATCTGACTTTTATTATCTCAACTGTAAGTGAACTGTTTACTTTTTCTCTGCTAGAGGAGAGGTCATTACTTCACAGACTGCTCTGAAAGAATCATTTTGAATGCCGAGTGTTGTGTAATCTGCACATATTATAGAATAATGCAATGTTAGAAAAAACACTATATACCTGAAACTAAAAGTATGAGAATATTTTCTTTGCTGCTAATCTTTTAGTAATTATTCATAGTACACAACCAATTCATTATATCATATTTTTTTTTTCGCTTCAGTGTCTCTTTAAATTTTGTCCCTATCACAATGTATGGCGCCAATATTTTATTTGGAAATAAAGGTGCATTTTTTTCTGTTTTACGTCCATCACTATTTACAAGCTTATAATTTAAAAAATGTTCGTAGTATAACCCCCTTCACATGCATATTTAAGAAGTTCAGACCCTTAGGTAACTATTTGTTTTTTTATTTTAATTTTTTTTTCCATTAATTTTATTTGGTTAATTTTTTGGTGTGTGAAATAAACAGTTAATTTTAACCTTCTGCCGCCCGCGTCACGCCAGTGGGCGTGGCCGCGGCGGCAGCCCCAGGACCGCCTAACGCCAATTGGCGTAAAGTCCTGGGGCTCTATTTTGCATGAGATCGCGCGCATCTCATGCACGGAGGGCGGAGCTCCGCCCCGCCTTCAGTCTCCGAGCGGCTATTGCCGCTCGGGAGACTGTTAGACGGCGATCACGACGTCTATTTACTAGGTGCAGCGCTGCGATGAGCAGCAGCGCTGCACTGGGGACAGCCGTGTGACAGGGCTGTCCCCATGGGGGACAAGAGAGCGATCGGCTCTCATAGGCAGAAGCCTATGACAGCCGATCGCCATAATTGGCCGGCTGTGGGGAGGGAGGGAGGGAGGGAATACATTTAAAGAAACAGGGGTTTTTAGAAAAAAAAAAAAAACAATATTTATTTAAAGAAAAATAAACATGGGGGAGCGATCAGATCCCACCAACAGAGAGCTCTGTTGGTGGGGAGAAAAGGGGGGGGAAACACTTGTGTGCTGAGTTGTGCGGCCCTGCAGCTTGGCCTTAAAGCTGCAGTGGCCAATTTTGCTAAAAATGGCCTGGTCACTAGGGGGGTTTAGCCCTGCAGTCCTCAAGTGGTTAAATGTTAAAATGTGTAAATTGCCTTAAAAATGCATGTAGCTGTAGTTTTACTATTTGGCCACAAGAAGGCCACATTGAATTTTTTTTTATTATTATGTTCTCCTCGCTTACAGGAAGCATAAGGAGGACGGAGAACTTTTTTTCTCAGAAAAACCGCGGCCTCTGATTAGAGACCATCGGTTTTTCTGCTGAGGACTTTGATCGGTGATCGCAGGGCTACCAGGGAACAGCACAGGGGCGCACGTGGGAACGCGCCACCGCAGCAGAACAGCCGCCTGGATGTGAGGTTCACGTTGGGGCGGCTGAAATGGTTAAAGTAGCATTGTACATTCACAATGCATGTTTACATTATACCTGATAAAATTAAAAATAGCGTTTTATAAAAACCTGAAATTACACTTTAAATGATACTGAAGCCAGACGTTGTATGAAACACAATAATACAAATTTCTACACCAGGTCAATATTTTATTGAAAAAATATATATTTTTTTTTTAAGCTGCCCACCATATCATAATCATACATTTTATATGACTAATTCTGATTGTAATTTAACATTACAGAAAAATGATTTACGGTACTATAATTTTCAAAATACATAAAATACAATCAATACTTCACATTAACAGTCACAAGAAATCACATAACAGTATTCTCAGTTTGCCTTGTACATACACAAAACATTAGCATGTAAACATTTGTACTATACTGTGCTTATTACACAGAACCTTCATATGACAAATCACTACAGCTGAACCTTTGCAAATAATGCTTACAAAATATTTACAGATACCACAGCTCTCAGTTTAGAAGAGAATGGGGCGCAGATGTACGAGAACCTTTCCAGAAAGTATGTTCAATAAAGCCACAATAAAATAATAGTATATCGGTAAAATTACCAATATTCTACCAGAGGCTATTCTGCATAGTACCAATAACAGACATTTTACAGATATTCTACTATTGGGCAGTGAATACTGTAGTTATGATAGCAAAATATTGGTAATTTTTACTGATATTTTACTATCATTTAACCGAACTCTGTTCTCGCTTGACCCTAACCGACCCTACCACTGCAATGTCCGCCAATCTCAGTGCTGCCTTTGCTGCTAAAAACAGTCCCTCTACCAATATCTGTGCTGCCTATACTACTATCTATCACTGGCTCCCACCACAGACGTAATTAACATTGTGGTCTATGCAGCACCCACTTTACCAGGCAGCTGCTGACACCCAAGTTACCTGCTTTGATTGTACTACTGGGCATGGGGTAATTACGATACTAAAATATTGGTAAAGATTACTGATAATTTACTATCACTTACCGTTACAGATAGCCCAGCAATCCTCTCAAAGGGACGATTTGCATATTCAGCAGTGATGCATTGTGGAAGACCTCATATGCTCACTACAACTAGAATCACCGGAAATACCTTCTGTTTTAAAAAGGCAAATTTCCGTTTTACCATCACTAACCATAAACCTGTTCTCATTTGAATACTCCTCTATCGATGCCTTACCCTAACCGACCTCCCTGCCACAATACCCACTGGTATCAGCAAAACAGTTCCCCCACTAATATCTGTGCCTGCTATACACCACTATTTATCGTGGTCCGGCAGCACCCAAAGTGCACAGTGGCCACCGCAATTCTGTATAAGCGTTAAATTATATTGTTGCACCCACATTTTACAGGCTGTGCCTACGATAATCCATAGCTGTAAAATTAACATTGAAAGTTTACCCGCACTACTATTCATTGCTTAGCTTTCAGATACTTGTGACAAGGTCAAGGGGACCTCCTAGCTATTATATTCTGAATAACAGATTGGGGTATTTGCACATTACATAACATGTAATACGAACAAAAGTACAGATAGTCCCATACTTACCAACAACATGAGTTACAACACTTCATGCATATTTTTGTTGTTAAATGTTACAGTATTGAGTAAACTGTTGTAAATTTAAGTTTAAAACAAACAAGCACATTGAAAACAAACAAAATAAATGTATTATACGATATGTCCAAATCCAGAGTTCTCTGAAAGTAAATCATTTATCCATATTGCACTATATATAAAACACAATTTAATTTACAAACAAAGTTCCGGAATGGAACATGTCTGTAAGTAGGGGACCGCCTGTAGTTCTATTAAAAACAAAAGACAGAGGACCATATGCAATTAACTTTTTCTACCGAGTTTTCTCCTAAGTTATATTTTCAAACTTGTCAATAAAATGCCTTTTAAATCACCAGCAAGCAAGAAAATACTTAACCTCCCTGGCGGTAAGCCTGACACAGTGTCGGCTAGCCGCCACAGGGGATCGCATGGCCCGGGGGGATGTTTTTTCATAAAATGTGTTCAATACTCTTCAGCTAGCACTTGGCTAGCTACCTGTGCCCCCCAAGTGCCTCCGCTCTTCCCCCGATCCCCGCCGCAATACATACCCCCCAGGGATCCTGCGATGACGTAGCCTCCCAATCAGCTCCAGGCTTCGCTATGGGGAGGATCGGGACTGTACATGACGTCACAACGTCATGTCCGATCGTCGCCATAGCGACGAGTGAAGCTAATTGGGAAGCTGCGGCTCTCGCGGGATTGCGGCTGGGTAAATATTGCCGACGGCGATCGGGGGGAGCAGATAGGTGCTGGGGGACTTGGGGGACACAGGTGGCTGGCCTAGTGCTAGCTACCAAGTTTAAAACATTTTATTCTAATTACCCCTCCCGCAGATGCAGCCTCATAAACTGCGTACCGCCAGGGAGGTTAAAGAAGTTTTGATAGTCGTTTCCACCTACTTTTTGGTACTTTTTCAATTACAAAGTGTTGAAAAGTTATTCAGAAAAATTAACAACCAGGAGAAAACTCAGGAGAAAAAAGTGAATTGCATAGGGGCCAGAGTGTTTTCAACATCAAACACTACAAGGGATATATGAAACAGGGTAACATCCCCATCACAAGTGCTCACAATCAGGCTTCTACAGCTTCATGCAGTTAAAATGGAATACTAGCTAAAAGCTTTTTTTTATTTGTACTTTTCGAACAGTGTCAAGGAAGGACTGAAACCTGCTTTGGGTTTTTAATGCTTACTGGCCCTGTGAGGTTTCTCCCATTTCCTGCCCCATCACACCCAGGCTTCTGCTCTGGACTGAATCTCCTGGCTCCTCTCTCCAGGAGATCCATCAGGGGCTTTATATCACTTCTCTGGCTCCATAATAGATCCTTCATGAGACCCAGTGGAGAAACAGACAGGATTAAACTTTTGATGGGAGTTTGTAATCTGATCCCACTCAATGACAGAAACTTTCACTGGAGTTCCATTTTAACAACCACTAACTTAAAAAATAAAATGGCCTATAGGAAGCTAAGCCTGCAATTCACTAGCTCTAATCTCCTTTTGTCCTCTTTCTAGACATTAAAATTTAAAAACAAAACAGCCAATATGGCTATTGCGGTCGATATGCAAAACAAATCATGTTTCACTTACTTTTTTGGACTTTGGTCGTCCAGAACGGGAAGTGACAAGAGCTGGCTGGCCAAGGCCCGAACAAAAGCTGCAAATTTCAGCAGCAGCAGCATCTGTCCATGCTGGCTCTTATCCCTGCCCCTTGCACCCTCCTCTTCCATCTGCTGCAGCCAGAGAAATATACAGCGCAGCTCATCCCTGTGCTCTCTCTCTCGTGTGTGTGTGTGTGTGTGTGTGTGTGTGTGTGTGTGTGTGTGTGTGTGTGTGTGTGTGTGTGTGTGTGTGTGTGTGTGTGTGTGTGTGTGTGTGATCCAGTGACACCATGCACGCAAACACAGCAGAGGGGAAGAGGGCACAGGGATTGGCTGCTCTGTATATTTCCTTCCTGCAGCAGATGTAAGATGTGAAAGGACGTCACGGGGGATGGAGCCAGAGCTGGTGCAAATGCCGCCAAAGCTGCTTTCTCGTCCGCTACTGTGCTGCACGAAAGCCTTTCTTCTGGACCTGGATTGCTAACTCTGGTCAGGTCATATTCTGGCCAACCAAAGTCCAAAAGAAGTTAAGTGCGTAATGCATTGGCTGCATAAGTTGGCTATTTAGCGTAATTGTTGGCCAGATCAACTTTGGGAGTTGGCCGTAACGTACTGTTTCAGAAAAGTACACCTAAACTCAGAACTTCCTCTCTGCTCTAAAAGATGAGCAATACCATAATAACCTTTAAAGAAAATATTTTTTGTTACCGCTTATAGAACCCCAACAGAGATCCTACAGTGTTTACTTCCTGTTTCCTGGGAGCACAGAAAGGGTTAACCTCCAGAGATTACATATTAGCACAGAACCTCAGCACTGTTGGCACAGTTCAGACAGAGCTGAGATCCCTAATTTACACTTGCTAGTTACATGCAGATAAGCTGTTCTCTGTTAACACACATAAGGGTGGATTTCTCGGTTTTCCTTGTCTCCTGTGCAAGAGTTTAGGTCCACAAGAGCACTTATACACAAACTATTTATGTAGGAAATATTTCAAGTGGTGTTTTGAAACAAAACTAAAAAGTAACTGATAATGTGCTTCCCAATCTTTTACTTTATGTAACGGTAACCCATGTCCAGACCGAGCAGTTTTGGCTTAGTTTATGCTCAGTATACAAAATAAGCCACAGGGCAGATTCTTCATGTTAGCAGCCACAAAGCTTGTGTAATGTCCTTGGTTTGGGTACATGAGAAACTGACATGTGTATATGGAATCTACAAATCTCCTTTCACAATAAAATATAGCTGATTTATGGCAGATCACTTTGTACTTAACTGCATAAGTGAACACTAAAGTAAGATTCACCACAAGTTTGTTTGTTGTATTTCTGTTTATATCATGTAAAATAATCTGTAGTGCAGTTACATAATTTCAAGTTGTAAAAACGAAATACAAGAGGCTTCACAGGAGAAACATAGCCCTGGTACCCCTACTTAGTTAATTGGTGGGGCCTCCTCACTCAAATAGGCAGATTTAACTATGTCAAGGAAAATTGGAATAGAGGTGGGGAAGATGGTTGAAGATTCTGATTGGCCATGCTAAACATCTGCTCCACTCTTTTACTGGTTGAGATAGACTGGCTCTAGTTTCTACCAAACATGAGAGACAGTGGTTCATGAGCAGCATGCGGGAATGTAGCAACATTTCACCAACAGTCAAAGGAAAGAAAAACCTTCCCAAACATTCTTCCCATAGAATATGTCATTATAAACTAAAGCCCTGTTCACAGTGGTCAGTTGCGTTTCAGAATAATTCTTCATGTCAACTCACTGCCCATATAATTCTATGGGCCTGTTCACAGTACTATGCTGTAACTGATAACATTCTAACTCGCTGCATGCAGGCTTTGTATTAAAGTCTATGCCCAGTCTCCATTGCAGTTCACACTCATTATAACACACGCACTATGCAACTGACAACTGTGAACCTAGCCTAAAGGTCAACCTTGTATACATGTTAAATTGAAGTTTGTAATTGAAGTACACTGTTTGTACTTGCTTTGAATACAATTATTTTTGAAACTAAAGTAAAGGACCCAAATTCCAATCTATGTGACCTATGGAGTAAGACATTCCCTATACAAAATTTCAATGAAAATGGAGGTGATAAAATGGAATGAGTTCAGGGACAAAATCAAAAATTAAAATTTTAACGTGATAAAGTTCATTGAAGAGCCTCTTATTTGATTCATACACAGCAGAAGAATATACATACAGTGGGATGCAAAAGTTTAGGCAACGTTGTTAATTGTCATGATTTTCCTGTATAAATTGTTGGTTGTTATGAAAAAAACAGACTAACCAGAAAGCTCATGGTGAACTAGAATTCATTGGAGTGTGTAAGGGGCTACAATGGTCCTAAAAGCCCCCTTACTAAAATGCTAAGAAAAACAAAAGTTTGCTTTCTTAAAACAGAAAGAATTTGCGATAATTCAGGTTGGAGTGAGCTTGAGATGTCTCCCAGAGCAACACTGCTGAATATAGAGAAAAAATGTCAGTTAAATAAATCATGTAGGAGACACACAGTGGTATTTGAGAAGTGAAATTAAATTTATTGGATTTACAGAAAGTGTGCAGTAATTGTTTAAACAAAATTAGGCAGGTGCATAAATTTGGGCACCACAAAAAAGAAATGAAATCAATATTTAGTAGATCCTCCTTTTGTAGAAATTACAGCCTCTAAACTCTTCCTGCAGGTTCCAATGAGAGTCTGGATTCTGGTTGAAGGTATTTTGAATCATTCCTCTCTACAAAACATGTCTAGTTCATTCAGGTTTGATGGCTTCTGAGCATGGACAGCTCCCTTTAACTTACACCACAGATTTTCAATTATATTCAGGTCTGGGGTCTGAGATGGCCATTCCAGAACTTTGTACTTGTTCCTCTGCAAGAATACCTTAGTGGATTTTAAGCAGTGTTTAGGGTCGTTGTCTTGTTGAAAGATCCAGCTCCAGCACGGCTTCAGCTTTGTCACGGATTACTGGACATTGGTCTCCAGAATCTGCTGATACTGAATGGAATCCATGCGTCCCTCAACTTGGACAATATTCCCAGTCCCTGCACTGGCCACACAGCCCCATAGCATGATGGAACAACCACCATATTTTACTGTAGGTAGCAGGTGTTTTTCTTGGAATGCTGTGTTTTTCCTCCATGCATAATTCCCCTTGTTGCCCAAATAACTCAATTTTAGTTTCATCAGTCCACAGCACCTTATTCCAAAATGAAGCTGGCTTGTCCAAATGTGCTTTAGTATACCTCAAGCGGCTCTATTTGAATGGTGGGTGGAGAAAAGGCTTCCTCTGCATACAGCATCTCCTTGTGTAAAGTGTGCCGAATGGTTGAACGATGCACAGTGACTCCATCTGCAGCAAGATGATGTTGTAGGTCTTTGGTGCTGGTCTGAGGGTTGACTCTGACTGTTCTCACCATTTGTCGCTTCTGTTAATCCGAGATTTTTCTTGGTCTGCCACTTTTAGCCTTAACTTGAACTGAGCCTGTGGTCTTCCATTTCCTCAATATGTTCCTAACTGTGGAAACAGATAGCTTAAATCTCTGAGACAGCTTTCTGTATCCTTCCCCTAAACCATGATGGTGAACAATCTGACTTCAGGTAATTTGAGAGTTGTTTTGAGACCCCCATGTTGCTACTCTTCAGAGAAATTTAAAAGGAGGGAAACTTACAATTGACCCCCTTACTCTTTCTTATAATTGTATTCACCTGTGAATGTAGGTCGGGTCACTGAGTTTACCAAGCCAATGTGAGTTCCAATAATTAGTTCTAAAGGTTTTGGAATCAATAAAATAACAGTGCCCAAATGTATGCACCTGCCTAATTTTGTTTAAACAATTATTGCACACTTTCTGTAAATCCAATAAACTTCATTTCACTTCTAAAATATCACTGTGTGTGTGTGCCTCCTATATGATATATTTAACTGACTCTTTTATCGTAACAACCAATGATTTATACAGGAAAATCATGAACATTAACAACGTTGCCCAAACTTTCGCATCCCACTGTATAAGCTTTGATGCTGATTCCAATTAACATATCAAGTCATTGAATAATGTTATTAATCAGTATTAGCTGGATGAGGGAGGAGCTTCAATTGAACAAAGACAACATGACTCAGGATGACAGTGAGGCAGGAAAGATTGTGGGTGTAACTGAATTGTGTATGAATGCAGGCACTTTCTAACACCTGCTGAGCTTCCTAAGGTTATACATTTTTTTACATGATTTATCAGTTGCTTATGTGCAATCTAAAGGAGATGCATGTATGACAGCAGTTCATCTAGCTCAACATGTTGGATCATGGTTATTTTCATTTCATGGACAGTGTTAAGAATAGCCATGAATCCTATTATTATTAGCCATTAATCCCCCAATTATTTTTTAAGAGCCACAGAGCCCCTGTGTATGCGTGCCCTCTCCCCTCTCTTTCAACCCGGTGGGTGGACGGCAACTTGCTGTGGTTTGTGCTTTGCACAGCATGGACTCAGCTGCTGCGCACACTGCTGTGTCCATACCAAGCATTACAACTTTAAGTTATATAGACCTTCCTGGGGTGAAACAGCTGCTTAAAGAGAATCTGTATTGTTAAAATCGCTCAAAAGTAAACATACCAGTGTGTTAGGGGACATCTCCTATTACCCTCTGTCACAATTTCGCCGCTCCTCGCCGCATTAAAAGTGGTTAAAAACAGTTTTAAAAAGTTTGTTTGTAAACAAACAAAATGGCCACCAAAACAGGAAGTAGGTTGATGTACAGTATGTCCACACATAGAAAATACATCCATACATAAGCAGGCTGTATACAGCATTCCTTTTGAGAGAGATCATTTGTGTGTTTCTTTCCCCCATGCACTGAAGTTTCAGGCTGCTCTTTTCTTCCTGCAAACAGCTTTGCCCTTGTTTGTAATTCCTCAGTATTTGAAAGCCCAGCCAGCTCAGAGGACGATTTATCCAGCTGATTAGAGCAGCTTCTCTCTTCTCTCTTATCTAAATAACACACAGGCAGTGTGCATAAAGGGGCCAGAAAGGGTGAGTTCATAGCAGAACCACAACACTGAAGAACTTGGCAGCCTTCCAGACACAGGCCGACAAGTCTGACAGGGGAAAGATACATTGATTTATTACAGAGACTGTCATAGTAGAAAGTGCTGCAGTTAGCCAGAACACATTAGAATAGCTTTTGGAACATGTAGGATGATAAAAAACAGGATGCAATTTTTGTTACGGAGTCTCTTTAAAGTCCTATTGCACACATTTTTCTTTTTAACTAACCCTCTTCCCTAACTGAACACTGTACCCTATACCTCAAACCTGACCCCTACACTCAACTGCTGGAGCGCTCAACTTTGGGATCACATGATTCCACTGTCCAGATCGCCACAAGCCTCAAACCATTTCAATCTACCTTAGCTCTGATCGCTGCTGCTCAGACTTCTAATACTCCCATAAATTACTGCACTGCATGCAGGACAACACATGCCGAGCGTCACCACACATACCACTAGGGGTGGAGTGGTTGTAACTGCTACACGTCTCCTACTGATATTTGAAAAGGAAGAGGGCGAATTGGGCAAGCCAGACACACTCTCCAAGAAGTGATTGGGGTGTCTGGTCTGCTGCAATGATGCAGTGTTCTTTCTTCAGTACAGGATGGAGACTCACCCAGAACCCTTTGCATCACATCTTTGTTGGATCTCCAGTTGTCCCAATAAGTACAACGAGGGGGAGTTTGAGGGTGGAAAGCCCTTCATAGCATTTGTTCCGTGGGCAGCAGGAAAAAGGACAAACCCTTTAGAAAGACTTGAACTATACATTTGAATTTTGATTGGGAAACAAAAACAGAAACTGTGCACAAGAATGGGCTAATCCCAGATTGAAATTATAATAATAATAATAATACAATAACATTTGTAAAGTGCTTTTCTCCCATAGGACTCAAAGCGCATTATTGACAACTAGTAAAAAGGCCTGCCCGTTAAAAAACTGGCGCTGGGTCACAGCCGCTACCCCACGCAATGCACGCACATACGCGTCCCGCTTGTTAGTTCCCCACCACTGTCTGAAGTATTTGCACACAGGGAGCTGCTTGCTTGGCAGTTGGAAAAAGCTGTTATTTCCCACAATGCAATGAGAACCTCTGTGAACCACACAAGCAAACTGTCAGGTCCGGCTCTGTGTCCTAACTGCCTTGGCTGCGCACATGCTCAGTACAAAAAGCCAGGGACACACAGCCATTCAGCTGATGATGCAGGGACACTTGCATTTTATTGTATAGGATCATTGTGATAGCCATAGGAGAAGCCTACCAGGGATCAGCCATATAAGACATAATTATTTAAAGCACATAAGAGGCCTGTTAAGAAAAAAAAAACAGCACACAAGAAATAAAGTGATTATGTCCCTCTTTCTGTTCCTTGATATTCATAAAGGAGCTGAAATAGCTTAATTATGCTGAATGATAATAGTAAGAAACATTACTATGATATGCAGGGAATGGGATTGATATCATAAAATGGCAATTATCACCAATTTACAAATAGGACCCTCACAGAAGACTTTATGGTGCCCATACGCGATACAATAAAAACGTTCGATTTTCCCGTTTATTCGATCTAAATGATCGAATCGAATGAAAGTTGAAAATATTTGTTTTTTCGATCAAGAAATTCGAATGATTATCACGTATTTTTTTTTAGAAAAATCTGATCGGACATGCTGGAAAAATCTTTATATTTGATCTAACAGAATAATCGAACTAAATTATCTAATCAAAAAAAAAGAAAAATTGTACCATGTATGGCCACCTTTAGTCTTTGTAATAGGGTTCACAATGCCTCATAAGTCATTAACTACAGAGAACTTCTGAATCTCTGAGTTTTCACAGTGTTCTGCTATGTACATTACCATCTTTTCCTGAGGCTGTGTTTGCAAAATAAGCCACACTTTTAAGACATAATCTAGTGAAGAAGGAAGGACAAAGTATCCCGAGGTCTGGGACGTGATAGAGAATGAGGACTGCCCTGCTGGTATCTGGAAATCACACAATAAGGGGAATACACAGGCACAATGTGACAGAATTGTAGGATACAGTCAGGGCCGGTTCTAGACTTTTTGCTGCTTGAGGCAAACATGTGAGGATGTGAAGCGCCCCCCCCCCCCCCCCCCCCCGGTTTGGAATGATCGCACAGCACCCAACAATTTACTCTGCTTCGTTTAATGTTCTCACATGACATGCTAAAGCTCAACACAATAGCACACGGGCTGGCTGTGAGTCTGTCACAAACAAACTGCTCACCCTCAGTCACTCCATTCCTCCTTAGTCAGGACAGCAGTGCCACCTCCTCTCTTCTGCTGTGCAAGTCAAATGAAACACTGCTACTCTCTTGCCTCCCCCCCTCCTCCCTCACTGTCAGACTCCTCACACAGCACAACAAGTTGCTTTTCCCTAATGAGGACCTCTTCACCTCGCTCTCCTCGCACTTCTCCTCCTATTCTGACTACATGATGTTAGTGTAAACACAGTACAAACATGCTGCCCCTGTAATCTCTTCTTCCGCCTGATGCAAATGTTTCATCTTGCTTCATTAGAGAACAGGCACTGGATACAGTGAGTGCAGTCCTGGGGCCTTGACTGAGGTCTACTTGGAGTATTTAAGAGTGCTATGTTCCTTACACGAATTTGACTGAAATGTTGCTTAGGTAACCTGGAAAGGTTTTGGCTTTAACTACTCAAAGACCGCTCCACGCCACTGGGCGTGGCCGCAGCGGCAGCCCCAGGACCGCCTAACGCCAATTGGCGTCACGTCCTGGAGCCGACTACTGAAGGAGATCGCGTGCAAGATGCGCGTGCATCTCCTTCTCGGGGGGCGGAGCTCCACCCCCTTTTCAGTCTCCGAGCGGCTATTGCCGTCTATTTACATAGTGCAGCGCTACGATCAGCAGCAGCGATGCACTGGGGACAGCCGTGTGACACGGCTGTCCCCCTGGGGGACAAGAGAGTGATCGGCTCTCATAGGCAGAAGCCTATGACAGCCGATCGCATGATTGCCGGCTGGGGGGAGGAAGGGGTTTGCTGGAAAGAAAAGAATTAAAAAAAAATATTAAAAAAAAACCGAACATAAATATTGATTAAAAAACAAACAAACAACTGGGGAGCGATCAGACCCCACCAACAGAGAGCTCTGTTGGTGGGGGGGGGATCACTTGTGTACTGTGTTGTGCGGCCCTGCAGCTTGGCCTTAAAGCTGCAGTGGCCCTTTTAGTAATAATCAGCCTGGTCTTTAGGGGGGTTTACCACTGTGGTCATCAAGTGGTTAAAGAGAACCTGAGGAGTAAATAAGTTTAAAAAGTAAATACCTAAGGAGAGGGAAGCCAAAGGCTTCCCACGCTACTCTCTGGTCCCCCGCTGCTCGCTGGGACCCTCCTTAATACTGAGGCCATGCTCCTCTTCAGCAGATAAATAATTCTGCATCTTTATTGTCATGCTCCTCTTCTGCCACAAGTTTGGCCGCACTTGCACAGTAACTTAGAGCTGCACGCACATAAGCCAGTCCGGCTAACTGTGCAGGTGTGGCCACGCTTGCATCTGAAAAGGAGCGTTGTCCCCTGATGTGATTACCAACAAGCCTTGTCAGCACTCTTCAAGAGGTCCAAACTCAGCAACAGGAGACGGCATGGGAATCCTAAATAGGATCCTGTGGCTTCCCTCTTTTTAGGCAAGTAATAACTTTTTTTATGCCTCGGTACACTTTAGAGTACATGTTTAATATATTTTTATCAGTCTATTAAAAGAATGCCCCTTAGCTATTTAGATGATACATCTTTTGAAACAACCGTAACGTTTTACAACCATCTAGGCAACAGTCTATACAGTACAAATCTAACTGAAAATATAGGTTATTAACAAAACATTTGCTTTGTGTCTATGCACCTTGAGACTCCAGTGAAGAAGAAGCAAAATCTCATACACCCACACAAACAGTACGTATACATAAACCTATGTACTTCAACAAATGGTGGGAATAAAACCAGTAATTATCAAGTTCCCAGAACACCTAAGAATTATCTTCACATTTTATATGCATGAAGAAGTAGTTGTAGGTTCAGAATGTCTTCATTAGAGAGGTTCATCACCCTTCAAATCGAATGTGTGTATTTTGACTTGAAAACCATGGAAGTTTTTCAGCATATCACCATCACCTTGTCATCACCGATGAGTGATGTACCATTACAATATAATCACGTTTGTAATGTGATATTATCCAACACAGTACAATGCATCACTGTGATATACACTTTCTACAGCTACAAACATCCTGACAGAGTAATTATTGCATAGATCTGAGACAAAAAAGTGCCAGTGACATCAGATAGCTGCCATTAAATCTCCCAGATGGCTTCCCAGCAGTTCTACTGTTTTCCCAGAACAAATTTACCTATAAAAAGTCAATAACAGCAGCATTGGTCTACAATGTCTTCAGCTTCTCTCCTGGAAGAACCATCTCTGTACCTCAATATCTGAACATGGTTTTAAGACGGGCTCAGGATTTCCTGTCTGGGCGTTTCGGTCCGCTTGAACACACTTTTGGGTCTGTTGATGTAGCAGAGAACCATCCTGTAAGGGAAACAGACAATTTAAACCTAATAAAGATAACTAAAAACTAAGCACATAAATAAATCTCACAGTGTATGGCAAGTGTGTATGTCCTACATAGTAATTATTACATTTTACTGTTCCGTGTTGTCAGTGCAGATCTACCAGATAGCTTTAGCTCTACACAAGCCAACTGTACAGAAACATTCATCAATTTTTTAGCAATACATTATCTGGGATTTACAATAATAGGTCACAGAATACAAATGGTTTATGGAATGTGTACAGTTTAACAGGTAGGTGCTGTGGGATTGTTTTTTCTTCACAGTAGCAGATATAGGGCTTGATTCCCAAAACGGTGCTAACTCGCGCGCAAAAATTAATGAGACTTTTTCCACACGTTAAAGGTTGCGTTCGCGCAATAAATTTGCGTTATCGCGTGACCGTTAACACATGAAAAATTTGCGTTAATGATGAAAGCAAATTTCTGCACGCGATAACTGGTTTTTCGCGATAAACCCGTTTTTCTGCACAAAAAGCCGCGCCAACAGTCGTGCTAACAGTTAGCACTGTTTTGTGAATCAAGCCCATAGTATCTTTTGCCCTGTACCCTTAACTACTGTTAATACTATTATAAGAGTTGTAGATAAGCACAACTGTCCAGTAAACCAGCGGCGTGCCTAGGTTGCGGGAACACCACTCCTGTAGCTATGGAAAGGATCAACCGGCACCGTCAAGTATTATGCTCTTTAAGATAGTTTATTGTAGTTCTGTCATCATTACAGCAATAACGACGTTTCGGAACTAGTGCTCCTTTATCAAGTTAAATGACAGGTCTGACCGTTGTTATTGCTGTAATGATGACAGAACTACAATAAAACTATCTTAACCACTTGCCGACCGCACACTCATAACGTGCGTCGGCAAAGTGGCAGCTGCAGGACCAGCGACGCAGTACTGCGTCGCCAGCTGCAGCCTAATTAATCAGGAAGCAGCCGCTCGTACGAGCGGCTGCTTCCTGTCAAATCACGGCGGGGGGCTCCGTGAATAGCCTGCGGGCCGCCGATGGCGGCTCGCAGGCTAGATGTAAACACAAGCGGAAATAATCCGCTTTGTTTACATTTGTACGGCGCTGCTACGCAGCAGCGCCGTAAGGCAGATCGGCGATCCCCGGCCAATCAGCGGCCGGGGATCGCCGCCATGTGACAGGAGACAGCCTGTCACTGGCTGCACAGGACGGATAGCGTCCTGTGCAGCCCGGCTTACCAGGGGGGGCCAGGTAGGAGAGGGAGGGGGAGGATTTCGCCGCGGAGGGGGGCTTTGAGGTGCCCCCCCCCCGCCACCCACAGCAGGCAGGAGAGATCAGACCCCCCCAGCACATCATCCCCATAGGGGGGAAAAAAGGGGGCCAATCTGATCTCCCTGCCTGCACCCTGATCTGTGCTGGGGGCTGCAGAGCCCACCCAGCACAGATCAATCAAACCAGCGCTGGTCCTTAAGGGGGGGTAAAGGGTGGGTCCTCAAGTGGTTAAAGAGCATAATACTTGACGGTGCCGGTTGATGCTTTCCATAGCTACTGTTAATACTGCTAACATTTTTCTGTATCCATACTTTGCAAAATTTTTAGTTAAGGTGTAAAATTAATTAGACACATACCTCTGAACAATAGTCAGCAATCAAGTCTGTAACCAGCTGGCTGGTGAAGATCCAACTCTGGTGTGGACCAAGCCAAAATGTAATTGGGTACTGTAACCAAACCCTTTGCTTAACCGGTCCAGGACCAGCTGTCAGGAACCGGCCCGCGGCACGCCTGCGTATACGGTTCCCGACTGCGGGTTTGACCAGATTAAGCGGGGAACAGCCTTATTTAAGCTACAAACAAGGCTGGAACCCCTCAAACACTTCCCACTGCCACCACTAGCGTTGCTAGACACGTCCCCTCAGCTGTCGAGGGCTAAACACGCAATCTGCGTTTTCGTATTTGGGTCAGCTTTGCGCTTAGGCCGAATACGAGAACGCCACGCACCCACACACACAGTACAGTTGTACAGTAACACAGCACAATCAGACAATGATTGGTAATGCAAGTTACACTGTCGCAGTCTCCTCTAGGCTATGAGTGTTAGTTTAGCACCACAGAAGTCAAGCTTATTAAATAACGATTTAATATTCCATAAAAACATAGAACAATGCAGAAAATAATATATACAGAAGATGTACAAAAAACAAAGTAAAAAAGTTACAAGATAAACGTTACAAAAATACACACACGGATATTTGCGTAAAAATAAAAATGGGGATTAAAAACGTTACCAACTTGAAGGTCTAAACGTTGTCGGCGGGAGCACGCCGCTTGTTCGACCAGAAGTCGAGATCATCTCTAGCTATGCGCTATCTCCAAGAGAAGATACTTACTAGGTATCTGCCTCTGCTTTTTATACTCTGAAATGTCCCCTGGGGCATTTAATGTCCAGCCCCCAGGAACTAATCAGTTTCCCCGTTTGTGACATCACCGACCGCTTGTCATAATCTTTCCTGTGATATGCAAGCTTCAAAGGGTTCCTGTTTTAGCTTCTTGAAGGTTGCAGAATTCAATAGGTAAGATTGTATCCTACCAGACATCAAAAGGCTTCCTCCACATTATTTCCTTGGTTAAAGTGTATTTTAGCACATACATGAAAAGATTGCATTCTGGTTACAGGTAGCAGTTTGCCTGTAATTGCCTGTAGGCAGACGCAGACAATCACACTTGGGGCAGCAGATCAAAGTGACTGCTAGTGGCCTAATGAGCCCCTTCCTTGCCTATTGAAGGTGACTGGTAACGAGGTTCCCTTTTGTCTGTCTATTGACACCCACACACAATCACATTAACAGTCCATGAAGCTAGCTGCCAATACCTTCAAGCCATACTGGCTGACATCCACCTCTGAAAGATATACAGCAGACATAAAAATGATAGAATATGTTTATGTATTCCTAACATCATCAGCACCCCAATATATCACCACACCTCCCCTCTTTAGAATGGGGCAAGGCAGATGATCTTCCCAGATTATCCTGCCAGCACCTACATTGTTGGTTCTGCTTGACGGGACAGCCCATCAGCATTCCCATGATTGCTCCCCTTCCAGATGGCGCTGCCAGGTGATTCTAACGAATCATCCTGCCAAAGCCTACATTGACGGCCTGGCCGGGTGGGGTAACCCTTTAGCATCCTCAGGAGGGTTCCCCACCTGTCAGTTAGCTCCAAGCTATACGAATGGAAAGCTAGGTCAGGTTGCTGCAATGTGTCGTTGCCCTTGGCAACCTGACATAACCAACCAGGGGAATGCGAGTCAGTGACAACCGTGAATTCGCGACCATAGAGACAGTGCTGCAGCTGGGGAAGGGTTCCAACCGTCGCTACACGCACTTTCTCTATAGTGGCAGGAGCTATTTCTCTGTCCCTTTGGGGAACGATTATCTGCCGGTCTGCCTCCTCCACTTCGGACAGCTCAGAGGGAATAACTTCCCGGGACCCTCTCAGCCCGCCCCTCCCAGCTGGTGACCTGCTGGCCAGACCCCTGAGCTGTTCCAGGCTGCTGTCAAATCGAACAGCCCCAGAGAGCTCAGTGCTGCCTGTCACGCATTCCAGGAAGGCTGCAGACGGAGAGGCTCCTGGGCCCTCAGGGCCAGGTTCCGAATTGGATGTGGCTGACCCAGCAACATTTGCCACTTCGGTGGACAGTCCCTGTGCTGTAGACCCGCTAGCGCTGCGGGTTACCACGGCATCTGAGGGAGCGCCCACATTACACATATCATAAACCGCATCATCTTTGGTCTTAAAAACCTCTGAAGGGGAAAGACCTGGCCTGGTGCCGTCTGCCCCTTCAGTGGGCAATCCATCTGCTGCAGCCCAGCGAGCCCGGCTGGTTACTCCTGCAGCCGACGGAGTGTCCACCTGACACACAGCATTATGTAGCACAACACATATGACATCTGTATTATTCATCTTACACATATGGACATTTAGAACATTACATTCCACATCAACATTATCTGCTGCATTATACCCAGTGCTACCTAACACTTCACAAGTAGCATCAACAGTCCTTGCATCGATCGCCTCGATAGTCCGTGCGTCATAAAGGACATCATCAGTTTCTGCGTTCTCCGGATCAACATGTCCCACTCCAGGCCTAGGCACTGGAGAATCACTAGGGCTGGCTCCTAGTATACAGTCCGTAGCCCCTGGGGCCTCGCCAGCACTCCCCACTTGCCCAGCATTATCACACAGTACCTTGCAAGAGTCCTGAACTTCTGCTGGGGAGGCGGGCTCCACAGGGTTTGGAGTAGGCTCATACCGGGCCACTAACCGTCCCAGGTCAGTACCCAGCAAAACGTTGGTGGGGATTTTGTCAGTTACCCCAACTTCTTTCAGTCCGCTGCCGGCCCTCCAATCCAGGTGGACCAAGGCGGTGGGTATTGCTGGGGTGATACCCCCAATTCCTCTGACAGCAATCATTTTCCCAGGTATGTACTGCTCTGGGTTCACAAGCTGGGGATGTATGAGAGTCACTTCTGCTCCAGTGTCTCTCAGCCCAGTGGCAACTGTACCCCCAACCGTGACACGCTGCAGATTCTCTGCATAGCCAGTGGCATTTCTGGTAGCACACAAAGCAGTTGGGACTTCACTGGGGTTTGAGGCCTCACTGGATTTTGGGGCCTCCCTCTTCCTCTCTGGGCAATTCGTGCTGATATGACCCACCCTGTCACATACAAAGCATTTCCGAGTGTCAGTGGTTGGTTGCCTGAATCCAGGAGACAGCGGTGCTTGCCTCCTCTGGATGCTGGGTGACACAGGTTTAGCACTCTGTTCTCCCCTCCAGCTGGGCGTAGTAGTCCTCCAGGACTCAGGTGCTCTATGGGCGGTGTAGGAATCGGCCATTTCCGCAGCCTCATCCACTGTCTTTGGTTCTCGATCCAGCACAAACAGCCGGACCTCAACAGGACAGGTGTGTAGGAACTGGTCTTTTATCATCAGCTCCTGCAGGGCATCCAAGGTTTTGACTGACAGTCCTTTTAACCACTGCTGGAAGGCAGTGCGCAGGTTGCAAGCATGATCCAGGTAACTGTCATTAGGACCTTGCTGCACTGTCCTGAAACGTTTTCGATACACCTCTGGCGTGAGGTGGTATCGCGCAATGATGGCTTTCTTAATCGCCTCAAAGTCTGTTTCTTCCTCCTGGGGGAGACTCACAAACGCCTCCAGGGCCTTGCCTCTCAGCCCTGGTGTGAGGTATCTTGCCCACTGCTCACGGGGCACCCCATACTGCCGACAAGTCCTTTCAAACCCCTGTAGGAAAGTGTCTATGTCGGAGTCCTTGTCCATTGCGAGGAACTTATCGAGGGGGATTCTGTGGACTCGCTCACCTTCGTGTTCTGCGGGTCCAGCAGACCGGTTCTGCTGCTGAAGTTTAGCCAGCTCCAGCTGGTGTCGCCGTTCAGCACTTTCCCTCTCGGCCTGGTGTCGCTGTGCAGCTTGTTCCCTCTCGGCCTGGAGTCTGTCCCTCTCGGCCTGGAGTCGCTGGGCAGCTTGTTCCCTCTCGGCCTGGAGTCGCTGTGCCGCTTGTTCCTTCTCTGCCTGTCGGTGCAGTAGGATCAGCTTTAGGCGTTGTTCAGGATCAGCCGAGTTCAGTAGCTGTAGATCAGCTTCCAGAGATGTCATCTCCGTGTTCGGTGGATCATCCAGGACATCGTCTCCACTCGCATCCTGTGGCGGGAGCGATTCCTCCTCTGGCGTGTCGTGAGCTGCATCCTTTGACGTTGAAGCACGGGCTTGCTCTGCCTCATCATACTCCTCGAGGGCACGAACTAACTGCTCCTTAGTCTGGCCGCTCACCGTCTCGATGCCTTTGTGCTCACACAGGTTGAGTAGTATCTCTTTGCTTTGCCTTGCATAGCTGGATGCTTTCTGAGCCATCGTGTTGCAAAAAATAAAAAGAAAAAAGGGGGGGGGGGGGGGAAGGGAAAGCAAAATACCAAGTGTGTATCTTTGAACAAAAAAAAAAACGTATATAGATTCTGCACTGAGTAGACTTCTGTAGGCTAGTTGCTTCTAGCAAGCTTCCAGCCTTTAGTACTCAGAATAGCGAGCTAAACTGCGTACTAATGTACTAATGTACTAAACGATCCCTCCACTGCCAGCCAATTATGTCAGGAACCGGCCCGCGGCACGCCTGCGTATACGGTTCCCGACTGCGGGTTTGACCAGATTAAGCGGGGAACAGCCTTATTTAAGCTACAAACAAGGCTGGAACCCCTCAAACACTTCCCACTGCCACTACTAGCGTTGCTAGACACGTCCCCTCAGCTGTCGAGGGCTAAACACGCAATCTGCGTTTTCGTATTTGGGTCAGCTTTGCGCTTAGGCCGAATACGAGAACGCCATGCACCCACACACACAGTACAGTTGTACAGTAACACAGCACAATCAGACAATGATTGGTAATGCAAGTTACACTGTCGTGCAGCAAAACCACTAACAGTCGTTCCGAACGATACTGTTAGACTTCCCACTCGGCTGTCGAGCGCAGAAGTGCCCCATACACACAATGCAATTACAATTTCATATGGTAGTGTTGCTCAAACATACAATTAGGCACGGACTTATACACAGCTACACTGCAGTCTCCTCTAGGCTATGAGTGTTAGTTCAGTACCGCAGAAGTCAAGCTTATTAAATAACGATTTAATATTCCATAAAAACATAGAACAATGCAGAAAATAATATATACAGAAGATGTACAAAAAACAAAGTAAAAAAGTTACAAGATAAACGTTACAAAAATACACACACGGATATTTGCGTAAAAATAAAAATGGGGATTAAAAACGTTACCAACTTGAAGGTCTAAACGTTGTCGGCGGGAGCACGCCGCTTGTTCGACCAGATCATCTCTAGCTATGCGCTATCTCCAAGAGAAGATACTTACTAGGTATCTGCCTCTGCTTTTTATACTCTAAAATGTCCCCTGGGGCATTCAATGTCCAGCCCCCAGGAACTAATGCAGTTTCCCCGTTTGTGACATCACCGACCGCTTGTCATAATCTTTCCTGTGATATGCAAGCTTCAAAGGGTTCTGTAACGATCGGTGAAGCACAGAGAGGATCTGATTACCGGTGATCTGCATTATCACTGGGAATACAGATGTATACCAGATTATAAATGATCTGCAGTATCACCGATAATCCGATATACCAGCTAACCTCTGGACACCTGGGTAGAGTGTTATGGTGCAAACAGTAATAATGAGAGGACTGGCCTCAGAGCAGTAAGGAGTACTGTACAATTCCTTCTGGACTCTCCCGGAGGGAGGAGTCAGGCTGAGAGTAGGAATCGACAGAACGAGAGTGACACTCAAGAGGAAGTGTCACTATCAGGACTGGGAACCGCCTCTAACAGTAAGGTCGGTTCTCCAGGTCGGGCAGATCAGGTCGTAACCACACGGACAGACAAAGTACAGAATCAGAAGGCAAAGGCGGAGTCTAAAGTACAGGCAGGGTTCGGCAACAGGGTATCAGAAATATCGAGGTACAAAATCAAGAGGCAGAAACAGAGTCTAAGGACGAGCCGGGGTACGGCAACAGAGTATCAGAATGGCAAGGTACAAGATCAGAGTTCAGGAGGATAGTCAGGCAGGCAAAGGTTCATAACAGATAATCACAATCAAACTAGTACTTTAGCTATCAACAGAATCTAGCTAAGTGTAGGATTACAGCTCCAGCTGGTCCCGGCACACTTAAGGATCTGACTACAGGTCTGAGTGCTCCCACGTATGTGTTCGCAACGCCAGACAACCAGCAACTGAACAGCCAGCAGTATATATACACAGGTATCTCTCCAGCACCTCCCTAAGTGCTGGACCAATGAGGAGTGGAGCCAGAGTCAGCTGACCAGCCTGGTCAGCTGACTCACTTCTGGCCATCATATCTTCTGCCTCAGTGCGCGCGCGTCACGACGAACGCTGGTGGACTATGAGTCCCAGCCACACCAGCACTGTCCCTGGCGTCCACCGCCGCACTGCACGCAGCGGCCTTTCCGCGTTCACCGCTGCTCACGCGGCGGCTCCTCCATGCGCTTCCTCACAGTACCCCTACCCCCCCCCCCCCCCCCCCCCCCCCCGAGGAGTGGACTCCGGACAACTCCTACCAGGTTTCTCGGGATGTAAGGTGTGAGACTCCTTCCTTGATTCGTCCGCATGCATGCGGTTCTCAGGTACCCATTGTCTCTCAATGCCATACCCCTTCCAATGCACCAGATATTGTACTGAGTTCTGTACAATGCGCGAGTCTAATATTTTCTCCATTTCATACTCGGGTTGGTCATCCACCAACACAGGAGGAGGGGGAGTGGAACCCACATGGACTGCAGGTTTCAGCAGGGATACATGAAAAGTTCTTACACCCCGCATACTGGCAGGAAGATCAATGGCATAAGTTACGTTGTTGATTTTCCTAGTCACAGAAAATGGCCCCACAAACCTGGGGCCCAGTTTGGCAGATGGCTGCTTCAGGGTCAAGTGACGTGTGGACACCCAGACTAAATCCCCTGGCTGAAACTTCCATTCCAAGGAACGCTTCTTGTCCGCTTGACCCTTCTGACTTTGAAACGCTTTCTGCAAATTCTCTTTAACAATTCCCCAATTGTCCCTAAGTGACCTCTGCCAATCCTCCAGTGCTGGAAACAGAGTGGAGGCCACTGGTAATGGGGAGAATTTAGGCAACCTCCTGGTTACTATCTGAAACGGAGAGTACCCCGCGGAGGAACTTTTCAAGTTATTGTGTGCGAACTCCGCGAAAGGCAAAAACTTGACCCAATCGTTCTGCGCCTCCGCAACATAACATCTCAAAAATTGCTCCAAAGACTGGTTGACCCTCTCCGTTTGCCCATTGGTCTGTGGGTGGTAGCCTGACGAAAATGACAGCTCCATGCCCATTTGGTGACAAAATGCCCTCCAAAATCCAGACACAAATTGGACTCCCCTATCTGACACGATGTTTTCCGGAATGCCATGCAGCCGGAAGACGTGAATGATGAACAATTCGGCCAATTCCTGAGCCGAGGGGAGTCCTTTCAGGGGCACAAAATGGGCCATTTTGCTAAAGCGGTCGACTACCACCCAAATGACCGACATGCCTTCAGATCTGGGCAATTCCCCCACAAAATCCATGGACAGGTGGGTCCATGGCTCACTCGGGGTGGGCAAAGGCTGTAACCTTCCCACAGGTGCCAGCCGGGAGGGTTTACTCTTAGCACATACCGCACATTCCCTGACGTATTCCTTGCAGTCTGTTGCCATAGAAGGCCACCAAGCACACCTGGCAATCAGATCCTGCGTTCTGGAAGCTCCAGGGTGACCAGCATTCTTATGGGCGTGGAACATTTGTAGAACCTGTAGGCGAAATGGCAGTGGGATAAACAAAACCCCCTCAGGTTTTCCCTCAGGGACATCCTGCTGAAAGGGACCCAGAACCTTTGCCCAATCTTCCCAGGTCTCTGTGGCTGCTAACACTAACCTCTGCGGGATGATGGACTCAGGAGCGGGGGGCTGTGCTGTCTCTTGTTCAAAACATCTGGACAGGGCATCTGCCTTGATGTTTTTGCTGCCTGGAGTGTACGCGATTATAAATCTGAACCTCGTAAAAATTAAAGACCAACGGGCCTGACGGGGGCTTAGTCTCTTAGCCCCCTCGATGTATTCCAAATTCTTATGATCAGTGTAAACCGTGATCGTATGTTCTGCCCCTTCTAAGCAATGGCACCATTCTTCAAATGCTAATTTAATGGCCAGAAGACCCGGTTGCCTATATCGTAGTTTCTTTCTGCCGGTGAAAACCTACGGGAAAAATAGGCGCATGGATGTAATCTGCCCTGCAACCCTGTCCGTTAAGACAGCACGGCCCCCACCCCGACCTCCGAGGCATCGACTTTCACAATAAAGGGAAAGGACGTGTCTACATGCCTCAAAATAGGCTCTGAGCAAAACAATTTTTTCAGGTGCGAAAAGGCTGCCACAGCCTCAGGGGACCAGTGGTTGGTATCTGCCCCCTTTTTTGTGAGACTGGTAAGGGGGGCAATTATCGTGGAGTACCCCTTTATGAACCTCCTATAGTAGTTCGCAAAACCCAAAAATCTCTGCAGGGCTTTCAACCCCACTGGCTGTGGCCATTCTAAGACAGCTGTGACCTTGGCAGGATCCATTGACAGGCCCGAAGTGGAAATCACATACCCTAGGAACGTGACAGTGGTCACCTCAAAAATACACTTCTCCACCTTGGCATAAAGCATATTTCGTCTCAATTTTTCCGATACAAATTTAACGTGGACCTTGTGCTCGGAGAGGTTGTTGGAGTAGATTAGTATATCGTCAAGGTATACAAGCACAAATCTACCCAACACCTCCCTGAATACCTCGTTGATTAATACCTGGAAGACGGCTGGCGCATTGCACAACCCGAAGGGCATCACTAAGTACTCGTAATGCCCGTCGGGTGTGTTGAAGGCCGTCTTCCATTCATCGCCCTTTCTGATGCGGATCAGGTTGTATGCACCCCTCAGATCTAATTTCGAGAAGATCTTAGCGTCTGTGACCTGCGTAAATAAATCGTCTATCAATGGTAACGGATAACGATTCTTCACCGTGATTTTATTCAGGCCACGGTAATCGATGCAAGGTCGAAGACCTCCGTCTTTTTTCTTAACAAAAAAGAAACCGGCCCCCGCAGGTGACCGGGAGGGGCGAATGAACCCTTTGGCTAGATTGTCACGGATGTACTCCTGCATAGCCACTTTTTCTGGTCCCGACAAATTATACAGGTGACCCCTAGGAGGCATACAGCCGGCACGGAGATCGATGGGGCAATCGAAATGGCGATGAGGAGGTAACCTATCAGCAGCCTTGGGACAGAATACATCCGAGAATTCGGAGTATTGCTCGGGAACACCCTCCACATGAACCTTGGTCTGACCTAATGTCACTTTCCCTAGACACTGTTGGGAACAGAAGTCTGACCAACTGGTTAATTGTCCTGTAGCCCAATTAACTTGTGGCGAATGAAGCTGCAGCCAGGGCATACCTAGGACAATTGTGGAGGTAGTCATATGTAAGACAAAAAAACTTAAACTCTCCCTGTGCAGTACCCTGGTAATGACTTCCACCTCTGGTGTCTGAGACAGCGGACGGTCCCTTTGTAGCGGGGAGTCGTCCACGGCAGTAACCTGGATGGGTGGTTTTACTGGGGTGAGGGGAATGCCCAACTTCTCTGCAAACTCGGTACTCATAAAATTAGCCGCGGAGCCTGAATCAATAAAGGCCTCCGTGGCTACAGATTTGTCCCCCCATGTAATCGTACAGGGGAGGAGCAAACGTTTTTCTTTTAGGGGTGTGAGTTGAGCGCCTAGGGTGTCACCCCTTACAACTCCTAGGCGGTAGCGTTTCCCGTCTTATTCTTATTTGGCTTAATGGGACAGTCTCGTACCCTATGCCCCCCTTCACCACAGTACAAACATAACTGTTCAGACATTCTCCGTCTTCTCTCCACTTGGGTTAACTTAGACCGACCGATCTGCATCGGCTCAGGTGGAGGCAAGTCCGGAGACGATGAGACAGAGGGAGATGGAGTTACTAGGGGTGCAGCAGGAAGCGCTGCGTAAGAAGTCAACCTGACACGATGACTGCCCCTAGTCTGTCTCTGATGGCGTAGAATACGGTCGATTCGAATGGCCGATGAGATGGCCTCATCGACTGTTTTGGGCTCGGGTAGACTTAACATTAGGTCGGAGACCTCATCCGACAACCCAGACAGGAAGTAATCCAGCAGGGCATAGGTGACAAACCTGGCTGTAACTGACCACCTACGAAATTCGGCCGCGTAATCTTCGACTGGACCCTTGCCTTGCCGTAAAAGCTTGAGCTTCCGCTCAGAGGTCGCAGCAAGGTCTGGCGTTCTGTAACGATCAGTGAAGCACAGAGAGGATCTGATTACCGGTGATCTGCAGTATCACTGGGAATACAGATGTATACCATCTCACGCGGCGTGCGGCGGCTCCTCCATGCGGCGCCGCCATGCTGGATGCGGAAGCAGCCGCCCCGCTCTGAGAGCGAGCGGCTGTGCTTCCGCGCTTCCTCACAGGTTCCTGTTTTAGCTTCTTGAAGGTTGCAGAATTCAATAGGTAAGATTATATCCTACCAGACATCAAAAGGCTTCCTCCACATTTTTTCCTTGGTTAAAGTGTATTTTAGCACATACATGAAAAGATTGCATTCTGGTTACAGGTAGCAGTTTGCCTGTAATTGCCTGTAGGCAGACAATCACACCTGGGGCAGCAGATCAAAGTGACTGCTAGTGGCCTAATGAGCCGCTTCCTTGCCTATTGAAGGTGACTGGTAACGAGGTTCCCTTTTGTCTGTCTATTGACACCCACACACAATCACATTAACAGTCCATGAAGCTAGCTGCCAATACCTTCAAGCCATACTGGCTGACATCCACCTCTGAAAGATATACAGCAGACATAAAAATGATAGAATATGTTTATGTATTCCTAACATCATCAGCACCCCAATATATCACCACACCAGCCATAGTTAAAACTATGATACACTCAGGGCAGGTTGTAGATTTTTTTGTTGCTTGAAGAAAACTTGTTAGGATGCCACCCTTACCCCCTCCCAATTTCGAATGATCGTTCAGCACCCAACAATTTGCACTGCACGTTACAGCTGTGATGCGACCCAAAAAAAATGCCCTCAGTATAGGTAGGTAGGTAGCTAGGTATAGATGTCCCCAGCATAGGAAGCCACGTATATAAGAAGCCAGGTGTAGGTGGCCCCAGTATAAGAAGCCAGGTATTGGTGGCCCCAGTATAAGAATCTAGGTATTGGTGGCCCCAGTATAAGAAGCCAGGTATAGGTAGCCCCAGTATAAGTAGCCAAGAATAGGTGCCCCCAGTATAGGAAGCCAGGTATAGGTGTACCAGTATAGGTAGCCAGGTATAGGTGACCCCAGTATAGGTAGCCAGGTATAGGTGGCCCCAGTATAGGTAGCCAGGTATAGGTGCTCCAATACAGCTAGCCAGGTATAGGTGCCTCCTGTATAAGTAGCCAAGAATAGGTGCCCCCAGTATAGAAAGCCAGGTATAGGTGTCTCAGTATAGGTAGCCAGGTATAGGTGCCCCCAGTATAGGTAGCCAGGTATAGATGCCACTGCCTAGGTGGGAGGAGGTGGGTGACACTGTGGTGAGGGGGCCAACATCATTCCTCCCTCCTTCTCCTTGGCCCCCCTCCTGTCCCACCTGCAGAGTGGCGCAGCGGTGCATTTTGTAAATTACTCATCTGTCCTGCTCCATGTGACTCATCCATTGCTCCGGCAGCCAGTTCCTCTCTTGCCACTCGATCTCTGTATCACGAGTGTATTACACTTCATGCAGGAAGTAGAGAGGAGCCGGCTGCTGGAGCAGATGGATGCATTGCATGGAGTAGGACAGGAGTTATTTACAAGGCTGCGCCACTCTGCAGCCTGAAAACCTTTCAAATAAAGCACACTGTATCTCCTGCCATTATTGTAAAAATCCTGTGATCTGTGATTTATGGATTTTTTTGATCATGGAAGATTATTTTCTCTTTTGACAAACAAAAAGTTTTTATCCAGATTTTGCAATTTTTTGATACAATAAAATCTGATACTGAATTTTGGATTGAACTACATTTTGCGCAGTTTCTCAAGTTGTATGATCCTCTTAACTACACATGCCACTCTGCAGGGGGGACTGGAGGGGGGCCCCATGGAGAGGGAGGGAGGAATGAGGTTAGTCCCCTCCCCACTTCTGTCAGGCACACCGGTTACCAAGTCTACTGCCAAGCGCTGCTGGAATTGGTCAGCCTGGGGAAGACCAAACTGACTGCGAACCATGTCCTGGCCAAACTCCGAGAGCAGGAGAGGAATTGGCTGACCCCCAGAGGCCTCAGAGTCGGAGAGGTGGTGTCCGACAATGGGGCAAACCTGTTTGCTCCAATCAGCAGGGGAGACCTGACCCACATCCCCTGCCTGGCGCACGTCCTGAACCTGGTAGTTCAAAAGTTCCTGCGGACCTACCAGGGGATGAACCGACTCCTTGAGGCGGCAAGGAAGGTTGTGCGTCATTTCCGGCACTCGCCTGCAGCCGTAGCGAGCCTGGAAGAGGTGCAGAAGGAGCTGCACCTGCCACAGCACCGGCTCATGATCGATGTTCCAACTCGCTGGAGCTCCACCCTGGCGATGTTGGAGCGTCTGGTTGAACAGAGGCAGGCTGTCAGCCAGTACGTTGCACGAGCAACAGTTGCCGCCATCACTGCAACTGGGCGTGCCGCCACCAACCTCCCGTCCATCATCTCCACGGAGGACTGGGGGCACATGCGGCAGGTGTGCTCAGTGCTGACACCCTTCCTGCAGGCCACCAACATGGGAAGCAGGGACCATGCAATGGTGTGCGAGTGGGTCCCCATGGTGTGTGTGCTGGACAGGGCCCTGTATGCACTGCTAGAAGAGGGAGCGGCAGCCTTGGACCAGCAGGAGCTGCAGGCAGCTTCACAGGCCACCTCTGAGGAGGAGGGCTTGGAGTTGGTGGAGGTCCCTGACCTTGCTGCTGATGAGGGGGAGCAGCAGAGGGCAGCTGGAGTGGTGCGGGGGTGGAGAGAGGATGAGGTGGAGGAGGCAGAGGATGAGGAGGACAGCACTGTCGGCTCTGGGGCTGCCGATGATGTGCCAGCAGACGTGGCCAGACTCTTCCCAATGGCAGCGCACATGCTGAGGTGCCTGCGCAAGGACCCAAGGGTCATCCAGATGAAGCAGAGGGAGGACATCTGGATCTGCATGATGCTGGACCCACGTCTGAAGGGGAAGCTCAGCCAGTTCCTGCCTGCAGGAGGAGACCGTGCACAACAAATGAGGGATTTGCAGCTGTCCCTTGTTGAGCGCTTGGAGGAAGCCTTCTCTCAGCCATCCACCCCCACTGTCCAGCCAGCACAGAGGCAGCAGCAGGTGCCTGCATCCACCAGCAGCAAGCGCACGCGCACCACAGACCTGCTGTCTCTGACCAACGAGCTCTACATGAGTGTAGAGCTGCCAGGGACTAGAGAGGAGGTGCCTGCAGCAGCATCCTTCTCCAGTCACAGACAGCGCTTGACCCGCATGGTGGCTGACTACATGGGGTCCTTCAGCGGGATTGACAGCGTTGCCCCTGTTGATCCCATGGAGTATTGGGTCAAGCACCTGCCGATCTGAAGCGAGCTTGCGCAGTACGCCCTGGAAGTGCTCTCCTGCCCCCCCTTCCAGCGTACTGTCAGAGCATTGCTTCAGTGCAGCCGGTGGAGTCGTCACTGAGAAGCGATCTCGTCTGTCTCACAAGTCTGTGGACAGACTGATGTTTCTCAAAATGAACAAGGCTTGGGTGGAAGGCGAATTCCTGGCCCCTGTTGTCGGCGAGAGGGGGACATGAAGTGGCACACACTTATTACACCTGCTGCTGCTGCTATATTTCTTCCTGCTGTCTGTGTCACCACTGCCAGGAAACACATTAAAAGGTGCTGCTGCCCATGCGCCACCAGCTATTTACGCTCAAAAATAGCTGCATTATTTTGAAAAAAAAAAATTTAACCACTTCCCGACCGCCGTATTGACAAATGGCGGCCGGGGAGTGGACCCCGCAAGGACCGCCGTATAGACAAATGGCGGCGGTCCTTGTAGGGGCATGGGCGGAGCGATCGCGTCATCCGTGACGCGATCCTCCGCCGGCGCCTGCCGCCGCTCACCCGCCGCAACATCCCGCCGGCCATACGGAAACGCCGGCGGGATGTTAACCCGACGATCGCCGCATACAAAGTGTATAATACACTTTGTAATGTTTACAAAGTGTATTATACAGGCTGCCTCCTGCCCTGGTGGTCCCAGTGTCCGAGGGACCACCAGGGCAGGCTGCAGCCACCCCAGTCTGCACCAAGCACACTGATTTCCCTCCCCCCCTGCCCCAGATCGCCCACAGCACCCATCAGACCCCCCCTGCCCACCCCCCAGACCCCTGTTTGCACCCAATCACCCCCCTAATCACCCATCAATCACTCCCTGTCACCATCTGTCAACGCTATTTTTTTTTTATCCCCCCCTGCCCCCTGCTCCCTCCTGATCACCCCCCCCCACCCCTCAGATTCTCCCCAGACCCCCCCCCCCCCCCGACCCCCTCTCCCCCCATGTACTGTATGCATCTATCCCCCCTGATCACCTGTCAATCACCTGTCAATCACCCGTCAATCACCCCCTGTCACTGCCACCCATCAATCAGCCCCTAACCTGCCCCTTGCGGGCAATCTGATCACCCACCCACACCAATAGATCGCCCGCAGATCCGACATCAGATCACCACCCAAACGCAGTGTTTACATCTATTCTCTCCTCTAAACACCCACTAATTACCCATCAATCACCCCCTATCACCCCCTGTCACTGTTACCCATCAGATCAGATCCTAATCTGCCCCTTGCGGGCACCCAATCACCCGCCTACACGCTCAGATTGCCCTCAGACCCCCCCTTATCAATTCGCCAGGGCAATATTTACATCTGTCCTTCCCTGTAATAACCCACTGATCACCTGTCAATCACCCATCAATCACCCCCTGTCACTGCCATCCATCAATCACCCCCTGTCACTGCCACCCATCAATCAGCCCCTAACCTGCCCCTTGCGGGCAAACTGATCACCCACCCACACCAATAGATCGCCCGCAGATCCGACATCAGATCACCACCCAAGCGCAGTGTTTACATCTATTCTCTCCTCTAAACACCCACTAATTACCCATCAATCACCCCCTATCACCACCTGTCACTGTTACCCATCAGATCAGACCCTAATCTGCCCCTTGCGGGCACGCAATCACCCGCCTACACGCTCAGATTGCCCTCAGACCCCTCTTATCAATTCGCCAGGGCAATATTTACATCTGTCCTTCCCTGTAATAACCCACTGATCACCTGTCAATCACCTGTCAATCACCTATCAATCACCCCCTGTCACTGCCATCCATCAATCACCCCCTGTCACTGCCACCCATCAATCAGCCCCTAACCTGCCTTTTGCGGGCAAACTGATCACCCACCCACACCAATAGATCGCCCGCAGATCCGACATCAGATCACCACCCAAGCGCAGTGTTTACATCTATTCTCTCCTCTGAACACCCAATAATTACCCATCAATCACCCAGCAATCACCCCCTATCACCACCTGTCACTGTTACCCATCAGATCAGACCCTAATCTGCCCCTTGCGGGCACCCAATCACCCGCCTACACGCTCAGATTGCCCTCAGACCCCCCCTTATCAATTCGCCAGTGCAATATTTACATCTGTTCTCCCCTGTAATAACCCACTGATTACCTGTCAATCACCTATCAATCACCCCCTGTCACTGCCACCCATCAATCACCCCCTGTCACTGCCACCCATCACCCGCTGTCACTGCCACCCATCAATCAGCCCCTAACCTGCCCCTTGCGGGCAATCTGATCATTCACCCACACCAATAGATCGCCCGCAGATCCGACGTCCGATCACCTCCCAAGTGCAGTGTTTACATCTGTTCTCTACCCTAAACACCCACTAATTACCCATCAATCACCCCCTGTCACTGCTACCTATCAGATTAGACCCCTATCTGCCCCTAGGGCACTCAATCACCCGCCCACACCCTCAGAATGCCCTCAGACCCCAGCCCTGATCACCTCGCCAGTGCATTGCTTGCATCTATTCCCCCCTCTAATCACACCTTGAGACACCCATCAATCACCTCCTGTCACCCCCTAGCACACCTACCCATCAGATCAGGCCCTAATTTGCCACGTGTGGGCTCCTGATCGCTCTGCCAAACCCTCAGATCCCCCTCAGACCCCCTTCCGATCACCTCCCCAGTGCATTGATTGCATCTATTTTCCCCTCTAACCACCCCCTGAGACACCCATCAATCACCTCCTGTCACCCCCCTAGCACTCCTATCCATCAGATCAGGCCCAATACAACCTGTCATCTAAAAAGCCACCCTGCTTATGACCGGTTCCACAAAATTTGCCCCCTCATAGACCACCTGTCATCAAAATTTGCAGATGCTTATACCCCTGAACAGTCATTTTGAGACATTTGGTTTCCAGACTACTCACGGTTTTTGGCCCGTAAAATGCCAGGGCGGTATAGGAACCCCACAAGTGACCCCATTTTAGAAAAAAAGACACCCCAAGGTATTCTGTTAGGTGTATGACGAGTTCATAGAAGATTTTATTTTTTGTCAAAAGTTAGCGGAAATTGATTTTTATTGTTTTTTTTCACAAAGTGTCATTTTTTTACTAACTTGTGACAAAAAATAAAATCTTCTATGAACTCGCCATACACCTAACGGAATACCTTGGGGTGTCTTCTTTCTAAAATGGGGTCATTAGTGGGGTTCCTATACTGCCCTGGCATTTTAGGGGCCCTAAACCGTGAGGAGTAGTCTTGAAACAAAAATGACCTGTGAAATCCTAAAGGTACTCATTGGACTTTGGGCCCCTTAGCGCAGTTAGGGTGCAAAAAAGTGCCACACATGTAGTATCGCCGTACTCGGGAGAAGTAGTATATTGTGTTTTGGGGTGTATTTTTACACATACTCATGCTGGGTGGGAGAAATACCTCTGTAAATGACAATCTTTTGATTTTTTTTACACACAATTGTCCATTTACAGAGTTATTTCTCCCACCCAGCATGGGTATGTGTAAAAATACACCCCAAAACACATTGTACTACTTCTCCCGAGTACGGCGATACCACATGTGTGGCCCTTTTTTGCACCCTAACTGCGCTAAGGGGCCCAAAGTCCAATGAGTACCTTTAGGATTTCACAGGTCATTTTTGTTTCAAGACTACTCCTCACGGTTTAGGGCCCCTAAAATGCCAGGACAGTATAGGAACCCCACAAATGACTCTATTTTAGAAAGAAGACACCCCAAGGTATTCTGTTAGTAGTACGGTGAGTTCATAGAAGATTTTATTTTTTGTCACAAGTTAGCGGAAATTGATTTTTATTGTTTTGTTTCACAAAGTGTCATTTTCCGCTAACTTGTGACAAAAAATAAAATCTTCTATGAACTCACCGTACTACTAACGGAATACCTTGGGGTGTCTTCTTTCTAAAATGGGGTCATTTGTGGGGTTCCTATACTGTCCTGGCATTTTAGGGGCCCTAAACCGTGAGGAGTAGTCTTGAAACGAAATTTCTC